>NW_009260269.1:747827-761740 GCF_000687185.1 Egretta garzetta | reverse complement strand
GTAGGGAAGGTGGTAAATCAGTCCAAGTTCTCACAATGTTACATCCCTGCATAATTTTAGAGGATTTAAAAATGACTCAGGTTTTCCAGTCATGGATGTTGCAGGACAGGGAGGAAACATTCAGAACTGACTCAGGGAATTACCCTTACTTCCAATAAGACACAGAACCCTTGACTGAAGTGAGGTGGATTTCTAATCCAAGAATGCTATCCTAATACCTCTCTGTTCAGCAAAGTGTTGTTTTCCTTTTTCTGCCTTAGATCAGAAATTAGACTGTTCATTTAGGACACAGTAGACCCCAACGACAAAGGCCTCTGCCTAATGGGAATCTGTCCAAGACTTTAGTCCCCCCAAAGGGGCTTACCGTCCATGCCCAGCTGCTCCTGGGAGCCCCCCATACCTACCCATGGGCCCAGGGACCCCCATCAGCTCAGTGTGGGGCCACCAGCCCCTGCTTCAGTGATGCTGTACGTATGCCTGGCTCCATCTCCATCTCCCTGAACAGACCTCTGTAAGTAGCTCATCTCTTGAGCAGACCCTGGAACATGCATCCTGGCTTGCTCTGCCTCTGCCTCCAACGCTATCTCCTGGAAAGACCTCGGACCTACATTGCAGCCTGGTCTCCAGTCTGGTCAGGAGCATTTCCTTCACTTCTGACTGGATCCCAGCCCTTCGCACTGCATCCAGACTCTGTGGGACTGTACCCGTTGTTGAGGGCATGGCCAGCTCTGGGATTATCCTAAGACCTTCATGAGCAGCCTGAATCATAGAATCATAGAATCATAGAATGGTTTGGGTTGGAAGGGACCCCTAGAGGTCATCTAGTCCAACCCCCCTGCAGTGAGCAGGGACACCGCTAACTAGATCAGGCTGCTCAGAGCCCCGTCCAACCTGGCCTTGAATGTTTCCAGGGATGGGGCCTCCACTACCTCTCTGGGAAACCTGTTCCAGTGTTTCACCACCCTCATTGTAAAGAATTTCTTCCTTATATCCAGTCTAAACCTACCCTGGTTTAGTTTAAAAAAATTGCCCCTTGTCCTCACACAGCTGGCCCTACTAAAAAGATTTTCCCCGTCTTTCCTATAGGCCCCCTTTAGGTACTGAAAGGCCGCAATCAGGTCTCCCTGCAGCCTTCTCTTCTCCAGGCTGAACAAGCCCAACTCCCTCAGCCTGTCCTCATAGGAGAGGTGCTCCAGCCCCCAGATCATTTTTGTGGCCCTCCTCTGGACCTGCTCCAACAGTTCCATGTCCTTGTTGTGCTGAGGGCTCCAGAGCTGCATGCAGCACTGCAGGTGGGGTCTCAGCAGAGCAGAGCAGAGGGGCAGCATCACCTCCCTCGACCTGCTGGCCATGCTTCTCCTGATGCAGCCCAGAGTACGGTTGGCCTTCTGGGCTGCCAGCGCATACAGCTGGCTCATGTCCAGCTTTTCGTCCATCAGTACCCCCAAAGTCCCTCTCGGCAGGGCTGCTCTCAATCTTTTCTTTCCCCAGCCTGTATTGATACCGGGGGTTGCCCTGACCCACATGCAGGACCTTGCACTTGGCCTTGTTGAACCTCATGAGGTTCACACGGGCCCACCCCTTCAGCTTGTCCAGGTCTCTTTGGATGATATCCTGTCTTTCTGGTGTGTCACAACTGCACCATTCAGCTTGGTGCCGTCTGCAAACCTGCTGAAGGTACACTCGATCTCGCTGTCTAAGTCATTGATGAATATATTAAACAGCACCAGTCCCAGTATGGGCCCCTGAAGGACACCACTCATCACTGGTCTCCATCTGGACATCGAGCTGTTGACCACTACCCTCTTGGGGTTCGGTGTGGCCATCCAACCAGTTTCTTATCAAACAAACAGTGCACCCATCAAATCCGTATCTCTCCAATTTAGAGAGAAGGATGTTGTGGGGGACCATGTCAAAGGCTTTGCAGTAGTCCAGATAGATGATGTCCATTGTTTTTCCCTTGTCCACTGTTGTCACTCCATCAGAAGAATGAAACCTTAATGTTATTCTGTGGCTTGTTCCCCAAGTGCCACGTGCTGGGTTTCTTTGTGTGAGTTTATGCATCTGCAACCTCAACTGCTGAAGTGGTACCTCTGTTCAAAAATGAACTTAAGTTTCATCAGACTAGAGAACCTACTGGTGAGGAGATATCTGAGCTCCAGCCTTTTCTCTGAAGTTCTTTTTTGTGTTTTACAACCAATGGTCATGAATAAAATGGATTAACTGTCTTTTATGTATTACCTCATATTGGCCAGAAAGTCATGTTCTCATTTTCTTACTTTTCTTATCCCTTTCTTTCTCTATCCCAGATAATCCAGAATTCTTTTCTATGTAGAAACAAGACGAGAGGTGAACACTCCCTGCTGTTCCAAATAAACTATCTTGTTGATTATTGCATTCCAGGAAGGTGAGAGATGAGAGTTTGTATTCCCTGAGACATAAACTGGCACTGACCCTAGGTCTTTCCTGTTCTGGGGAAATGGGTTAGCCATTGAAGTATTTTATAGAAAGGAGAGAGTAGATATGGCATCATCACTGACAGTGTTTGAAACAAGGTCATCCTGCTTTCTTTCTGTGAAACAATTAGTACCAGAACTAAGAAAGCCTGATTTTCCATGGATTTCTTTTTTGCAACTGATTGACTCTGCAGTCTATCAAAATACAGTCTCTAATTGAAGATTTTCCTTTGATCGGGACATGTATATTAGAGCATAGTAACAAGTAAGCAGCAGAATTTATGCTGAAACTTTTTCCCTCAATCATAACACTTCCAGAGTCTCTAGACTTCTTCCACCAAGAATTTTAAACAAGAAAAGTAAGGGGATGTGGTTGGCAAGGCACAGGCTAAATCTGTATTAATAACTAAAAAAGGCCAGGGACTATTCTCTGGCCCTAAGAGGAAAGGGCTGGGCAAGGCTCACATTCATGCATTTTTCACTCTCTTTCTTGCCAGAATGGGTTGAGCTTGTCCATACTTTCTTGTTAACACAGTTCTTCCTCTGCGATATCACTTGAACTGTGCCTGGGTGTTGCAGTTTAACCAGCTGGCAACTAAGCACCATGCAGCTGCTCACTCACTCCCCTCCTCCCTCAGTGGGATGGGGGAGAGAATCAGGGGGGAAAAAAAAAGTAAGACCTGTGGGTTGAGATAGAGACAGTTTAATAAGAGAGAAGAATAACAATAGTAATAATAATAATGGTAAGAGAATATACAGAATGTATAAAACAAGCGATGCACAATGCAATTGCTCACCACCCGCTGACCAATGCCCAGCCCGTCCCAAGCAGTGATCACTCCCTGAGCTGCGATCACTCTCCGAGCTGTGATCACTCTCCCCGCGACTGGCCAGCTAATTCCGCCCGAGCATGATGTTATATGGTATGGAATAGCTCTTTGGTCCGTTTGGGTTAGCTGTCCTAGATGTGCTTCCTCCCAGCTTGTTATGTACTTGGCCGAGCAGGGAAAGCTCAAAAAGTCCTTGAGTAGTCTCAGCACTACTTAGCAACAACTAAAAACATTAGTGTGTTATCAACATTCTTCTGGTACTAAATCCAAAACACAGCACTATGCTAGCTACTATGAAGAAAAATTAACTCTATCCCAGCCAAAACCAGGACACAGGGCTTTACCTGGAAAACAGTTCCCTCGAGTAAAAATTTTACTAGGGCTTATTGTAACAACCATAGTCATTGACCAGTGTGGAGTTCAGATGTAGCCACTGAGAATACACAGAAACAGTCTAATCTGTAGGAAATTAGGTTAAAATAATAAATTAATTAATTAATTACCTTTTTAAACCTGTTGACATCGGGTTTTGAGAGAGACTTATGGAATCATAGTGTAACAAAGCTCTTGATTTTACTGAATAAAACATTATTGCACCTAGCAGAAGTGGGATTTAAGACATCACCCCATTCTCCATCTTTCTTTGTTATTATCTCTGTATGGCTTTTACACTCAAAATGATGTTATGGGCAAAAAGGGAATATAACTTATATGTAGACTCAAGAACTTCTTATTATCTTAAGTTTTAGCAACATAACAGAAATGCAACAAACCTTATTATTCCTCCAGTTAGAGTGATACTAACACTTCTAATGCAAAGTTTCTAAAAATCTTCATTTATGATAGTTAAAATTCTTGTAAAAAAAGTATTCCCCTTTGTGCTCACACTTTTACTGTTCCTCTAGGTGCTAGGGTCGATGGGGTTAGGCTTCCTCAAGAAAAATTAGAAGAATGAATGAGAAGGATGTGCAGGGATGAGCACCAGCATCCCTTATTCTTCACCACAAGGTACATGATGTTGAAAGCATGGGTTTCTTCCACCTGCTCTGTCATGGATCTGCTTGGATTTATTTTTGTGTGTTCTTAAAAAGCCTCTTTGGCCTTGCTTTATTTCTTTTTTGGCTCACAGGTTTGTTACGCAGTGATGTCCAGTTTTGTTAGACCATAGCATTACAGAATCAGCATTAAGCTACAGCAGAATAAATCACTGCAGAAAAAGTGTACAGCTACAGGAAAGAGCTCCCCTGAGCCTTCCTTCACACTTTCCAGTTTTAAAGTCACAGCTGAAACAGAGCCACGACTGCACATGACAATTATCAGTAAGTCCCAAGGCCTGTGTTAAATCATTATGAAGCCAGTAGCCTGCTGTTAGAAACATTTTATTGCCTGGGTAAGTGGCCTTTCAGTTATCAGGCTGACTTTATCTTTTGTAACTCTATTTTTGGGTGTCTTATTCACCTTAGATTGTGCAAAGGAGCCTAACACAGGGTATTGGATACCAGTTTAGGACCTAAATATTAGGTATACAGAACTCATGTGTTGTTTTGTTTCGTTTCTACCTGTCTCTTAAGGGCTTTAAAAGTTTACATCTTTACTCATATCTGTAGATAAGTACATAATTTATACATGGAAGAAGGTACAGCTGATATCGTACCTGATGGTTTTTTCCTATTTTTCTGTTTGGGTTTGGTTTTGTTTTTTTTCACAAGGCACAGTATTGGATTAAAAAAATCACCAAGAAAAAAATCAGTACACAGGGCCAAGTTTAGCTATCAGATTTCATTGAAATAAGTGGTCCTGATTCTGTATCAAATTGCAGAGGTATGAGTCACACTAACTGCTGGAACTGCTCTCTAATAAATGACAAACAATTTATAGGAGTGGTTGTTGCATGGGAACATCTTTATGTATTCAGTGTTCCATGATGCAAAGAAAATTTGTGAATCGTTAATTATAATTTATGAACATTCTTGGTCAATGTTTGTGCTGTCTATTTTGATGGCCTTTCCTAAACCTCTCTTGACAATGCACTGAAGATAGTCTGTGTACGTCAAAACATTTTAGCTGTAACAAACCATGAGACAAAATAACAAAGCTGACATGATAATAATCTCCTATGTCAACATATATCTATCCCCTACTTATAAATCAACAGTTTCAATACTCTGATTTCAAAGAACTGACTCATTGTATGTTACTACTTTGTTTGCAGCTGCTAAATAAGTTTTTCAAAAAATTAAAACTCAATTAAGTGCTCTTTTGGTATTATTTTTCAGTAAATATAATGTATACTTTCTTCACAGAGACAATAAGTAGTCATGAGTGGGGTAGAAGTGAGCTATATGTTTGGAATACATATTCTGTAATACAATCTCTTTATTAGAGTGTGATGCATACTAAATAGTCCAAAAAGCCCTACTTAAAATCCAGCATATGTTGTCATTCAGGTTTTTTTCAAGGTTAGCCAAAGTCTGAGATTTGTGTATCATACTGTATTAAAGCTCTTTAATTATTTCCACTGTTACGGTACTAATGTTATGGCTACAGGCCTGCATCAATATCAGCAATAGCAACTAACACCAACCTCCACCCCCGATCTTGAGTTCTAAGCCCTTGCATCAAAACTGCCCTAAAACTCTTTGGTATTAAAAACTGGAGCTGAGCAATTTGCAAATGCTTCTACAATTCTTCTCACCACTTGCAGTACAATAAAGTAATATTTTTATAAGAGAATAGAGGCTATTGTTGCAAAAGAGGGCAGTTAGACAGCCCAAAGGAAAACAGATGATTTCATGCAGGAAAACGCATCCTGGCTGAAGAGTTGAATATATACTACTTAAAATTTCATTTCAATAGAATGACAAGTAAGAATACATTCATTTAATTATATTGTAGTAATAATAAAGAAGAGTCTATCTATATTTAAATAATTGAAACATATAAATCTTTCTTATTTGTTCAAATAACTGAAAGTTACATCTATGTGGATGGCTGCCAACCCTTCATAAACAATTGAACCTGACCTCAGTATTAGGACTCTTGGTACGACTATAAAGTAAACTTGGATGAACTGAAAAGAAAAGTTTCCTTATTTCAAAAAAAACTTTAGCAGCCATATTTTTATAACATTGCAAATTTTTTTCTTATCTGAACTTTTCCTAGTAAATATGATTGCTTTCATGGAAGACACTGAGATAAAACCATGAAAAACTCAAAATAGGATAATTTACTCAGATCTCTTAATTATAACAGAGATTAAATGTAAACGTGTGATTCTAGGTAAATATGTTGCAGCTCATAAGTTTAATCAGTGTTCTTAGGTGAAAATAATATACCGTTGGAGACTGAAAAGTCTGTAGAACGGTAGCAACAGAAGGTGGCTCAGTGGTTACATTTGCACAGGTGGCTTTAAAATATGCTCTGTGTCAACTATCTAAAACTTCAACCTGCTTTCATTGAAGTTGATGGCAAAATTCCCACTGAATTCAGTCAGGGCAAGAACAAAGTTCTTAGTATGCCTCCAAATTAATCTGGTCTTCAGTTCTCATGTATATACATAGGCATTCTATAGCTAAAAATGTCATATAATTAGTGTTTAGAAAAACACTTGCAAAAATAATCTTAATTAAACATTTGATAATTTGAAAAATGTTGATAGTACTTGTTTTTCTTTGAGGATTTCTGTTTCATAAACTACTATTGATTATATGAGTCACTTTAATTTAGGAAGTATTTTTGCTATTTTTAACATTATGAAAACATTTTAAATGGAACAATTTAATAAATTACATCTGGGGTTTCTAAGTCTGTTAAAAGAGAAGTTACACTACTAGACATCATTAAAGAAATAGAATAATGAAATGTAAATTGCAAATTCAGATTGCATAACTATTTTCAGAGCTCAGACATAACTCTTAGTTTGTCTGATCTCACACCTAAACCAAACTTTGTTAGCAACTGTAGTATATCTGTAGTTACCTTTGTGTCATTTTTCTGAGGCATAATCCAATGGAATTTGGTACCATTCCACTGCTTTATTGCGAGCACCATTAATTATTTTTCTGCCATTTCATTAAGCATTTAGATAGATGTTTTTGCACACTTTGTGTGTTCTGTCTTATCAGTTATTGTTGTTGATACCAAAGGGACCATCTTTTTACAAACCATTTCTATAAAGTACATACTTTTAAAATAATTTATGTTTATACAGTTTTTGTTGTTAAACATTGTGACAAGAGCTATGAGACTTAAGTTATAACTGAGTTGTATGAAAATCAAATTTGTTCTTTAGTTATAATTATGGGGCAGCTGGGTTTCAGGGCCCTGCCTGTATGCACATATAAATCATTAATTCCTTGAGTTGTCCAGGAACTCTCCAGCCAGTCATCAGCATAGATGAATTAATAGACAGGTTAGAGGCAATGGACCAACCTGAAACCAGGTGATTGACTGACTGAACCTTCACAATGACATATTTGACTAATAGTTACAGAAGTCCTCCAGGTGGAAACTTTGGATAGTTTGGCAATTACTGCTGTGTCTAGTTCAATTTATATGCCTAAATGTGTTCATTAACATTCTGGGTGGAGTGTCCGAAGGACTCACCTAGGTCCCTCCTGCTACAGACATGACTGAATTATGCCTAGATAAGACACCCATAGTCAATAGAAAATCTTCCTGCAGAAATGGTTGCACAGGACAGTCTTTTGTATGTAGAAGTTTAGGAGATGTTTTGTATGCATTTTAGGTGTATCAACAGTAATGAATTAGGCCTGTGATGGTCTAGTCACATAGGACATCAGGAGATCTGATTCTCCATGCAAGCATTACACTATTCCAAGATCCCAGTAAATTAAGTTTTCTTACTTTTTAACAAACACTGAGCATCACACAGTGTGCAACTACACTATTAATAAGTCAGTCACATAATAACAGGCATCTAATGACATTTAAGATGCTTGAAATTATGCTGCCTGACTTGAATCTGACTCCAAAGAACACATAGCTTTCCTGTAGATGCCATACCATATCTGGCTGTTTCATGTCTCAGTTTCTGTTTTCCCAAATGGCATTGATTTTATTTAGGCAACAGTACAGAGCTTTTAATGTTTACAGATCTGAACTGTTCTTTAGGCTTCATTGACTGCATTGTCTACACACAGACATAAAAATTTAAATATATTGAATCCCACTTCTCATGTCCAGCCAGTTGAATAGCTCTTTTATATTCCATTAACTCTTGCTTTGTTATCCATTGACTATAGTAGGAGCTTATACAGCTACATTTAGACACCGCAATATCTTGAACTTACTCCCATCCCTGATGCCCGGTATTGAGTGACTCAGAATCTACATGAAAGAAGTGTTTGATATCTGATGGATGTTCAACATAATAGAGAAAAATTGATATTGAGAACCACTTATTGAAAACTGAAAAGAAATATGTACTAAAAATAATTTCGTATTTTTAACACTAAAGGCAGCTAATTATTGGAAGAGCTTATTTTGCGAGGTCTTTAAATGAGAATTAAATTCCTTTCTTGCAGACATCAAATACTTATTTTAAATCTTCCTGCTGTACCGGTTTTGCTTAGAATAGCTTGTTATTGTGGTCTTTCTTTCTTCCTTCATATTTTCTGCCAAGTTTAAATTAATTACAGAGCTAAAGCTTTTTTGTTGTTGCTGTTTTGATGAGGATGCAGAAAACCTTTTCCTTCTCAAACTAAATAGAAGGAAAAATAGTCTTGTCAATCTGGATAATGGTTCTGCATATTGATCAAACATATTCTTTATTAGATTTTTGAGACAGAAGACTGCAGTTTAATATCTATCTAATGATTATTCTTATGTCAATCTGAGCAATGATAATTACACTGTGATTAACATTGTGATTGAGATCTGTGTCAATTTCTATTCATCAGATGTTTTTGACGAGATCTTTCTGGCTGAAGTGCTGGTACAAATTGCTGGTACAGATTTATCGTATCTTTAAAATCTTGTACTTCATGATTAAATGCCAGAATTTTTATACAGCAGTAAGTAATGTGAAAAAGAATGCCTCTGGTTGACGTTTCTAAAGGTTTGTCCTTTTTTTGGACCTGTCTAATCTTCCATATCTATTATCCTGCAGTTTTAATAGTACCCATATGTTGTGTCTGAACAATTCCTAGGTGTACTCCAGCTCCATGAGCAGATTTCTCAGCATCCTTTGAAGAATATTATATTCACTGCAATTGAATCAGTGAATAGAAGTTCCTGAAAAATGTATGTTGGAGTAGTGTATTCCCTTATCGGGCTCTGTTCAAGGATAAAGTCTAAAAATGTTCTTAAGTACTTAAAGCAGGACATTGGATGCAGCCTAATAGGAAATGGTCTTTGCAACCATCAAATTTGAAAGGTTGTTAAGACTTCAAGCTTGTCAAGCTTTGGCCTGAAAAATAAATCCCTAAATGCCTCCAGTTGGTCATTGCATACCTATCCAGAATGATCTGCTTGAGAAAGGGATAGCATTTAGCACCTGCTGATTGCCTATCTGGACCTAGAACCTATACAGAACAACACCCAGCAGTGGAACATTTTCTGCATCAGTTAACAGTGATGAGAACACTGGGTCTACCACATTTCAGGATAATCTAGTTGGAGATGGACGAACAGATCAAGATGGATCATCTATTTTTCCTGTAGATGCTTTATTACTATGTACTAAAGGACCAAGATCCAGGGTATATGAAGGAAAAAAGTTAGGGCACATACTCAACTGTAGTGTGGTGAGTCCTAGCTTCTTGTCTCTGCTTCAGGAATGCTTATGTGTTTTATAAATGGTGACCAGATAAAAAGCAGAAAAACAGAGGCAGGGACTAAAAGCCACCATCTTAATCTCATTTGAAATATACAACTTAATTATTACAGAACCAGGATCTTGCCTACAGGATTTCTTTCTTCCATATTAAGTTTGTATCCTTTTTGCTTTGTAATCCAAAAATGGAGCACCTCTCTGACTCTTCAATTCCACCCTGAATAGTTCGTTACTTAAAGATTATAATTACCCCAAAGGAACTTAAAACCATGGCCTTGAATCCTCTTGGACAGAGGATGAACTCAGCTTCCAAATACAATCACAGGTGAACAGCTGTATGGCTTTTGGGAAGGTTTGACAATTTTGTTTAGAAAAAGAGAGCTGTGAGATTTTCAGAGAAGGTGACCTCAAATTTCCTCACAAGAAGTGTGGATTTTACAGTATGTATCACAAGAAAATTATTGCCTCATGCTTCTAATTCAAAAACTTAACCTCTGGAAAGCTGTGCAATTTTGACACTTCTGTACCCATTATTTCATGCTGGATCAAATATCACTGTAGGAGGTTCTCTGCTCCGCATGCTTTTCTTGAATGTATTTCTTGCACTTCTTCACTGTAGACAGATCCTATTTCTTTTATTCTAGGTCTTGATACAGATATAATAGAGAAAATAGTACCTGTTTCATAGAGATCTAGGTAATTTAAGAAATATACTCTAAAATGTCTTACAAGTTTGAGATGGTTGATTAAGAACTGCAAGTACAGTCAGTTTATGTTAATATACATTTTTATGTGAAACTTTCTCTGCATCAAAATATCTTTATGAAGTTAATATTACCTGCAGAAAAATATGTTTATTATTGTAGTCTTATTACAACATTATCTTTAAATTTTTTCATCTCTGTAGATTTTATTTTGAGGCAACCAGGATTTACATGATAACTTAATTCTGTTCTATCAATTTTCACGGCTGTCTTTCAAGACCTGTAATTTGATCCAGAAATAAGAAAATGTTGAGTAGACCTTTTTATTTGCTGAAACTACAATTTGCCAGCAGGTTGAAGAGTTAGGATTCTATGTTCACTCATTCCAGCATTCTGTGAGTTGACTTTATCTCACTTACAGTTTGAAGTTAATGCATGTGTATCCAAGATATACAGTGATTAGCATGCAGTTTCCACAATCAAATTCTAAATGCCTTTCCAATTTCTTTGTTTTCAAAGTATAACTTACATTTGAATTTATCTTCACTAAACACAACCATTTCATAGACTCTACTATCAAGTAAATCATGCTTCACAGCTACACGATGGACGTGTGGCTATATCAATATATAATGATCATTTTGATCAACTAAAATGTAATCTAATAGAAAAAGCAGCACTGTAAAAGAAGAGGTCAAGAGGGATTACTTATGAGATTTCCCTCTGTTTTAAACTATTTTATAAAGTCTTTAGAGATCTCTACATTTCCCTTAAATCATTTTTGTGAACTTTCTTTTAAAATACATAATGAAACTTTTGGCAGGCGATATGTAAGGAACATTTTTTTTATTGTTTCTAAAGTAAAAAAAGTTTGAGAAAGGGAGGGGAACAGTATTTTTCTTTTCAGTTTTGATGCAAAATAGCCATAGACTATCTTCTTCAAGTATTTATTGATCTATTCTGCTTCACATTTCCTACATTCTACTAATGTGTCCATTAGGAGTCTGCTGCAATCCTCTGTTTTCTCTACCACTTGTGACACTGTGACAACAGACTTAAAATCAGGAGACCTTCTGGGTTCTTCTCTTGGGTCAGCCATTCATGACCTTGGGCAATTGCATTAACCACTGCAGCAGTAAATTATCTCCTATTGCATGTCTTGTTACCACTGAAAATTTTGCCAGGTAGGTAGAGGCAAAGCTTGTAGCTGCTCAGTGTGAAGACGATAGAATTAATGAGAACTGGCCAGGCCTGGTCTAACTTAGGGGAGAGCAAAAGAGAGGTTTGAATGCACAAATCAGTAAAAACATAGCTACAGGCCAAGTGGGGACAGTTGAGCCTATCCAAGGAGTGCAGACACAGTTGCCCCCAAAGAGGATTCAACCAGCAGACAGAAGCAGAAGTAGTCATGGAATTTCTTTCCTTATGCATGTCAAGCCAAAGCTGCTGGACACAGCCTTTGTGAGGAACACTGAATTTCCAAGGAGTTTTTGGCCTGACCAGACATTTGACCAAGACTGACATAAATCTGACTGTTTGTGTCTGTGTTTTCCCTGTGAATTCCATGTATTTCTGTCCTATAATTTGATCAGCAACGTTGAATAAATAATAAATTGAAGATGGTTTGTATCTAATTAGTTACTCCTTTGGGTAACAGTAGCTCATTGGAACAGGTGTGGTCTCACACTATGTATGCACGTGGTATCATGCTCATCATGCTGGAAGCCTCTAATCACTAATGTTTTGCAATTAATGAGCAAGACTCAAGCGAGAGATGAATCCAGACAAAAATAATATATCCTTTTCCTAAGTCTGGATTTAATGGGTCTTAATCTGATCTCATACACAATAACATACATCACTGGGTAAAGGTAGAGGACCTGAATCTGACCACATTGTCACTAACCTATGTTTATAAATGAAATTCCAATCTTAAAATTTTCGATGTATTTTGTGTGGGCAGTAAAATCCTAATGTCAATCCCCATACAAAATACTTACCTGAAAAAACATGTGGGATGGGAAATCCATTGTTACCCTCCTAAATCTACTGTTCATTCACTCTTACTTGACTCAGAAATCCTTCCACTTTCAATTGTTATTGATCTTTTATATTATTTGTTCAAAAAAAATCTTTCTGGTTTCATACATTGAATGTTTTATGATTAACATAATACGAAAATAGTAAGAGCTAAAAAATTATAACATTTTTCTTTATGAACATTTATTGTCTTTAAAATATTTTTAAAGATTTTTTATTTATTGAAGAAAATTGAACTTATTCATAAACATTATCTATTTGTACAAGATATGTTTATGACCACATTAGTCAGAGAGAAAACTTTCAGAGGCTTCAGTGAAAAAATATTGAGCTGTCTCTCTTCCTTGGATTCTGTAGACTTCTGTATTCTCTGCCCATTCTCAAAATATATACTATATATTGCACTAAGAAGTTTCACATCTTCAGAATTATTTTCTGTATCTATTTTTATAACAAAATATTATCAGCTTTGTCTTTATTTAGAACTTACCTCATATATCTGTTTCTTAATTTCCTGATCTGTGTATCATTTTATATATGATTTATGCATATTTTCCATGTGTGCACATAGGATTTGTTCCAGATCAAGTGGATTTCCAAAATGCTTGGATAAGGTCATGTGTTTCCATGCTGACATTATCAGCACTTTGGCTTGAGGAGTTCAAGTTGGGCTCTGGTGTTAGGGTTATGTCATTCAACTGGCAGTGTGTTGGATGTTTCAGCAGCAAGGATGGACTGTTAAAATTGAAGACAGTGAATCACCCAAGGGCCTGGAGTAATGTCCAGCCTCCCCATATTCCACTTTGGAGAGATAGGAGGTTTAGGAAGCCATTGTGTCCCGGATATGAAAAATCCCAGAGCTTCCCAAGAAGGCCAATGGCATCCTGGCTTGTATCAGGAATAGTGTGACCAGCAGGAGCAGGGAAGTGATCATCCCCCTGTAGTTGGTGCTGGTGAGGCCGCACCTCGAATACTGTGTTCAGTTTTGGGCCCCTCACTAGAAGAAAGATGTTGCATTGCTGGAACATGTCCAGAGGAGAGCAACCAAGCTGGTGAGGGGTCTGGAGCACAAGTCTTGTGAGGAGCG
>NW_009260269.1:747328-747784 GCF_000687185.1 Egretta garzetta | reverse complement strand
GGGAGGCTGTAGAGAGGTGGGGGTCAGACTCTTCTCCCTGGTAACAGATGATAGGATGAGGGGGAATGGTTTGAAGCTGTGCCAGGACAGGTTTAGGCTAGACATTAGGAAAAACTTCTTCACTGAAAGCATTGTCAGGCTCTGGAATGGGCTGCCCAGGGAGGTGTTCGAGTCCTCATCCCTGGAGGTATTTAAAAGAAAGATAGATGAGGTGCCTAGGGACACGGTTTAGTGGTGGGATGTCAGGGTTAGGTTAAAGGTTGAACTCGATGATCTTAAAGGTCTTTTCCAACCAAAATGATTCTATGATTCTGTTCTATGATGCTATGATTCTCTCTCCATCAGCTCTTGAAATATGTCCTCTGAAATGAGAGGATTTTTCCTTCATGGCTTGCAAGGTTGTGAAGAGTAGTCTATCCCCATTCTACTAAAAAATAAAAATAAGAACAAAGCAGG
>NW_009260269.1:737692-747255 GCF_000687185.1 Egretta garzetta | reverse complement strand
AAGCACGATGATACAACACTCCAAACAAAAACACAGAACAAGAATGTAAATATAACAATGCCTGTTAGATACATATCTACTCATCCAATTACTCATCAATGCTTCTGCAATTATAGATTAGAAAACAACGCTTTACAGCATGGTAAGGAATACAAAATTGTAATAATAAAAAAGTTTAGAATCTACCCTCCTATTATCCTCAGGGGTATAGTTACTTATGTTTAAGAAGCACTCAAGAGCACTTTTTCTAAAACACTTTAGATGATTGCCAATACGTTTAGATTCCCAATTCATGGTGTCAGGAGAGGGAAAAAGCAAAACAGTTCCTGCCTTCAGACTAAGACTTTGGGAATTCAGATGAGTGAAATGGACCAGATCTAGCAGCAGTTATTCACTTTATGTTGTACAGATAATGGCTAATGGCAGAAGTAATGCAGGGAGCTTTCCCCACAATTCTGTACAAAAGTAAGTTACACAACTCTATGTTGACTAATTACAGTAGGGTGCCTTTAAATTATGACAAAGTTCATTTCGTTAGCCTTTAATAGTCTCTCTTAGGACAGTTCTGTTTTGACTGGCAATAATATATGATCTTTTTTTCCAGGGCATTCAATTTCTCCTCAAATTAATTTAAATATTCCCTTGTAATTTAAAATTTTTATTTGTCATTGTCAATGCAACATCAATTATTTCTGGCTCTGCCCTCAATTTGGCTGCAAGAATCAGTCTCTTGGTACTATTTAAAACCTTGTTAGGAATTTTAGGAAGCAATACTGGAGCAATCTAACGATAATTATTTTTGTCATTGTCAGCTTGAGTAATCATGTAGCCTTTGTAATGGAGTCTGATAATAGTGCTATATTCTACAGGAGTATGAGTTGTATAAACTAAAAACATAAAATGTAAATTGGTAGGAGTCTCTAAATGAATATAAGATCTGAATTAACATATGTGAAATCTCTACTTTATAGGCAGAAGAGTTGGTTTTCATATCTTTGGTTTGTATCTCATGAACATCAGAACCTCATCTATTTTCTTTCATTATTTTTTGCCTAGATTGAATTTTCTTAATAATTCTCTTTCTTTGTCAGAAGTTCTAATGCCATAGTTCTATAAATATTTAGCAAGTATTCTGATAACGGCAATACTCACTCTTGCCCTCTCTTCAGACTTCATATTGATGACGAACATGTTCCCTTCGGATGTGATACTCCTTCTTCTGTCAGTTACTTTTTTTTTGTATATGGATATGACCATATGTGCTGACTTAATGAATTAGGAGCAGTACTATTACATGTCTGCAGGGTAAAGTTTGCCTTCATTAAAAAAATCTCAAAAATATAACCAAACCATGGACTCATTTGTACCAATACCCATACTAAAGAAAAGTTCAATTATTTCATTCTTTGCTCTATAGTATCTATTTTTAATAAAAATAGTTGGAAAAAATATATCCCTTGCCCACAGAGGCCCACAGTCTGTCAGCAAATGCAATTCTCCCATGAACTGCACAAGTTTCCAATGTTGCAGCACACAGTCCCTGTCATAAATAAGGTCACTGGTTCTTAATAAACAGCATTTCAGCACTCAAGGATCCTCATTAAACTAATGAATGCCTAAGTTAATAATGTCTTTCTTCTTTTTTTGTAAAAAAAAATATGTAGATGGGAAGGAGAAGAAGGTGATAAAACAGAAACTGAAATTCTGTGTGTGTCATCAGGTGCAGATGGACTTACCACTGGTCAAAATTTCTCACAAGGTTTTCAGTTTAATCAATGGAAGCCAAAAAGAGGCTTATCTTAAGAATTCAGGGTCTATCCAAGCTGAGGACTTGAAGGGTCATGCTCCTGTGGCACTGTTACATGAGAAGAAGTGGCATCCAGATGTTTTTGGTGACAAGATTAAGTCTGAATTGCATCTCATCTCAGTTTTCTCATGGATCTTTTCTTCCAGTATGCTTGCATGGGGTAACCACATGAGAATTTAATATTGTTTTCTTGCTTCTTTGCTTTACTTCCCTAATCTGACAGAGGAATTTTCTACCCTGTGGGTGTATGTATAACCAACTCAGAGTAGAGAAGAGCAACTTCAGAAAAAAAATGAATGACAAGAAGAGGGGCAGGAGTTCACAGTCTCTGGGTCTGGCCACCTAGAGCTTAGCACAAATCCAATGTGATTTACATTCTCTGTGTATATCTTCCCTTTACACAGAAGTGCTGCTAACTCAGCAATGTGCTTCTCTTCAATCAGTATTGAGCTGAGTGGGATTGTGGTTTAGGCACACTGATAATTGTCTGTCTGGAAAGAAACTAAAACAAGTATTGCACTTTTCATTTGTATACCTAAAAACTAGAGGACAATCAGGAGTACTTTACCCCGAGAACTAGTCTTTCAGAACTTTGAAGCAGATTTTTCTCCATGATGAACTGTATCCAGAAAATGGACTTAATAAAAACCTTTGTGCAAGAATGAAACTGTTTAGATAAAAGTTAATCCTTCATATGGTCATTCGTGCACCTCAGACATAGTGAGAAGGAAAAGAGACACTATTAGAATACAGAAAACAGATGGTGTAGACTAGGACTGTAAAGAAGGTATTTAAGAGGCAAAGACAGAAATAGCTTGATGGACAGGTGGAAGGTAAGGAAGTCTCCAATAATATATCAGGAATATTTTCCTAGGGCAAAGATCCTTGGTAGCTATTAATGTAGCCCTGTAGCCCTGCAAATATAGTGTTGCCATCCCTTGTAACAGGTCATAGGATGAGGAATGAGGCTTGCCAGGCTTTGTCTGAAGCTGCACTGGTCTACATGAGGGTTTGTTTTAGCTTTAGATATAAAACCCTTTCACTTATGACCACATGGTTATTGCCTGATTAATTTTATTTTTACTTACATTTGTATGATTTTGTGGTACAAATATTTTTATATTTTTATAACAAGACTGTTCTGCATAGAATGAAATATTCAGCATAGAATGAAATATTTGTAACTCTAGAATAATGATATAGTGTAAAAGAATACAGGGATGATATGACAGCAAAAGCCTGGGGATATAGGATGAAGTGTTGGGGAGTAAAACCACAAGACGATAGGTGAGATGCAAAGATAACACTGGAAACCCCAGAGATCTGAACAATTCACCAGATGAAGAAATAGAGATTGAGGGATGGTGCAAAATTGGTTTCAGAAGTAACAAAGGGAACAAAGAACAAGTAACTGACATACATAATGCAGGCCATATCTAGTAAATTGAGGTGTAACATGGAGGTCCAGACCAATGAAGAAAGAAGAATATTAAGTATGATAGAAATGTTTTAAAATAGATCCAATGTATAAATATCTCCTCCTCTAGAAAGAAGAGGAAGAAACCATCAACACCGTGGTCTTTCCATTGAGGGGCGTGGGAAACTGACAGCTCACTGTAAGGCTTTGTCCCCATGTCCAGTCTGAAACCACAGCCTTCGGATCCACTCAAACACTGGAATTGTGAGTGTAAAAGCAGAGAAAGGGGTATATACTAGGAATAGCAAGTCTAACAATTGTAATTGTATTATTAGTGAGACTTTCCACAATACCATTTTTTCCTTTATTTTCTTTTTCAATAATAGCAATATCTGGACTAATAATAATTTTTTATTAGACTCTTAAGATTTCAGTGTCACTAACAAGATATCTTAGCTTTACATATTAGATGTGTTTCTCTTTTACTGCAAATGAGGGTTTGAATGTAATTTTAGTAAACAGTCAATGTTAGTACCTGGGATGAATCTTTAACAATAAAACTGGTATGTTAAAATATTAGATAAATTAGTGGGATCCCTGATTCTTGAAAGCTGCTAATATGTATGGTTAAAACAAGAGATCTTTTTTTAGGGTATTACTGATATGTCATGCATATGCCATGTTTATCAAGAGGAACTCCAGGACAACTGTAAGACAATATATTATGCATTTTTCAGAATGCCTATACAATGTATTGTCTGTTCTGTTCAATTAATTCAACAAGACTGAACATTTAATTATCCTGTTTAGAGCAATTGTATACCATAGTAGTAATTGGTAGCTCATTATCCTTAACGCTAGCCCTAGTTCACTGTCAGTTCTTTCTTTTCTCTCAAAGACAAACAATAAAGCAGGTGGGTTGGTGCCGTATTATGAGCAAAATATACATTCTTGACAAAAGTGTATGAACAGCCAAACAGACTATGAGGAACAGAGGTAAGAAATAACTTACCAGAGAGATTCATTGGAGAAATATAAACATGCTTGCAAGAAAGCAAGCTCTTTACAGGGCACAATTTTAAAATACAAGAGACTTACAGCCCACATGAGGTTCTTAAGAATTTTTTTTAAAGATAAAAAGGAAATAATATGATGCAGACAGAAAGAATAAGCTGTGACTGTGTCTGAAATGCTCTACACTGCTGTTTGCTTAGTTGGAGAACCAGAATATTTCACCACCTATTTCTCTGTTGTTCATTTTTCTAGGATGACATATTTCAGGAGACAAAGAGACCTGAGACCTGCAGAGTTCAGATGTGTTCAGCATTAGATGGTTATGGACTAGGGATAATGCTGCTACTCACTACAAGATTTTTCTGGAAAATGTATATTGTTAGCTCTCAAAACAATCACCAGAGGTAAATAGAGATGTACCACCCACCTCTTTAGAATCCCTGAACAATGTGTATAAGGGTGATGACTGCTGAGAAGCATTCCATTATATTAAACTTTACTATTAACATTTTATTGTTTATCTTGGTTTACATTTTCTGTATTTAATTTCTCTCCTGTTGTCTCCTCCCCACAGTTTCATACTGTAGGGAACAAACATAGTTTCATATCTGAAGTATTTAAAATATGGTTGACCAAACCAATAAAATCCTGGGAAAGGCTGGAGCACAGCCCTGCAGAAAGGGATCTGGAAGTGCTGGTTGACAGTGGACTCAGTGAGTCAGCGGTGTGCCCTGGCAACCAAGAAGGCAAACTGCATCCCAGGGTGCATCAAACACAGAGGGTCAAAAGAGGAAAGAGGTGATTATTCCACCTGTATTCAGAGTTGGTGTGGCCTCATCTTGAACACTGTGTGCAGTTCTGGGCTCCTCAGTTTCAGAAGGATGTTAAGGTACTCGAATGTGTCCAGAGGAAGGTAACAAATCTTGTGAAAGGGCTGGAAGGAATGTCCTATGAGAAAAGGCTAAGGATTTGGGGGTTGTCTAGTTTGGAGAAAAGGAGGCTGATGGGCAACCTCATTGCTCTCTACAGCTTCCAGAGGAGAGGACGTGGGGAGGGAGGGGTTGATCTCTTCTCCCTGGTATCTAGTGATAGGACATGTGGGAATGGTTCAAAGCTGCACCAGGGGAGGCTTAGTCTGGACATTAGTAAGCATTTCTGATTGAGAGCATGGTCAAACACTGGAACAGGCTTCCTAGCAAGGTGGTTGATGCCCTGAGCCTTTCAGTGTTTAAGAGGCATTTGGACAACGCCCTTAATAACGTGCTTCAGCTTTTGGTCAGCCCTGAAGTGGTCAGGCAGTTGGACTAGATGATCACTGTAGGTCCCTTCCAACTGAAATATTCTATTCTATTCTATTCTACGTTTTTGTTCTTAAGTACTGATTAATCTATATTTTGCTGAGAGGATAATGTCGATGTCTTGGGTTTATGTCTTGTTTCTAATGTCTATATCTCTTTAATCTGTTTCCACTATTGCTAATTGTTTAGTCTATGCTTGTGACATTCTTATTAAAATTAAGATTCCTTCATAATCATTTCAATCACCATATATATCTTCACTTTAACACAGATCTAAGTACCCCAAATGGGTTAACTGACTTCGACAAACCGCCTATAGTTTTCCTGCCAACCGCAATAAGGTGTACCGACTCATGAGCCCTCAAGGTAAGAAAGAAGTGAAGAATGCTGTGACTAATGGAATTTAAGAGATTTAGATCTGACCTCAGTCTTTGTCTTCTCTGTCGCCTTGTCTTCTCTTGAGTCCTCATGTCAGAGATGCTGTTCCTTGTTACATCTGTCACAGTGGGCTCCTTGGCCCCTTTATAGTGGCTGTCACTGAAAGGACATGCTATCGAAAGTGTTGAGGAAGATTTCATCTCTGTGTTGCACAGCTCAGTGATTTAGTAGGTTCAGCAATGTGACATGCTGAATCAGCTCTGCCATTGATGTTAGGAGTCTCTGACTACCTGGTGATTATGTGTGGATTGGTTGAAAAGGTTATGCTGCATAAGAGGAAAATGAGGGTAGTCAAGTACAGTAAAACCACTTACAGTGAAGTGGTGTGAAAATCCCAAACAGCCTTAAAGCATTTCAATAAACTTTTTCATCAAGCTGCATAAAGTGATGGTTTTAGAAAAACTTCCTCTCAGATGCTAAACCCTTTGGAATACATCAAATAATGTGCCTAGATAGGTTTAAACAATGTGGATTATTACATTCTCCTCATCTCAGACAGAAGTGAAAACAAAGAAAAACATGTCACCCATTGCTGCGAATTCTCTCAGCTGGAAGTAAAAACCTTTTAGGCTCATCGTTTCGCAGATGCTTTACCTTGTACTCCAAGTAATGCGGTAAAAGCACTTGGAAACAAAACAATTTGATTTTATGACTATGGGACCCTCTTCAAGGACTGAAGACTGCTAAGCAGGGATGCGATCCACCTGGCCAAGTGGGGCAAAAGCATCTTTGCCGAGTGGCTTGCCAGCTCGATGAGGAGAGCTTTAAACTAGAAACAACAGTGAAGAGAGAGGACAACCTTCAGTCATGTGAGAAAATGGTGAACCAGGCTGGCAAGCAAAGGGTGCAGGGTGATGTAGACAAGACAGGCTTTATAATCAACAAAACAGAGCAGAAAAGGGCTCATCCCAAGTGTACTCACACAAATAAGGGAGAGCCAAGAGGACAATACTATGGGAGAAGCTTTCACACTTTTTCTGGGAAATCAGCATGAGTGGGTGTCCCACTAAGGCATGCAACATGGGGAACAAAAGGAGGAATTAGTGGTCTGTACACAGTTGCAGGGATACAATCTCATTAGCAACACAGGTGTGGTGGGATAGCTCACACAGCTGGAGTGCTGTGATGGCTGGGTACAGGCTTTTTAGGAAAGTTATGCTGGGAAATGGAGGAAGGGGAGTTTCTCTTTATGTGAGAGGGAAATGGGAGTGTAAGGAGCTGTACCTAGGAACAGGAAAGGAGCCAGATAAACAGCTCCCAAGCTGGTAGCTGCAAAATTTTTTGGTCAGCCAAAATACGTCCACCTTGCAGTGGCCAGACAGATTACGAGGATAAGAAAGTTCAGCAAAAGGAGCACATTTGGGTGGTCAATGACTGTCTTACCTTTCCCACTTCCTTCCTCAGAAGGATCTTCAGAGAGAGCTCTCTGATCTACAACAGGAAATTTCTCCATCTAACTAATGTCAGTTTGCCAACAAAAAGGTAAATACGTTATTTCTGATTTGGGGATTAGAATAGGGAGAGGGGGTAGGGGTTTTACTCTTAACTTTTTTGGTGAATAAATCATTAAAACCTCAAAACATCATGCTTGTAACACAACAAATTAAACAGATCATAGATGATTGATATTATCCATACACAGTTACGTTCTTTTTCAGTGCTTTGTGATTATCTCAAGAGATCAATGTCATAAATGAAGTATAATATTTAGAAATATCCCTTAGATCTTAAAAGAAAGCAGAAGGTAATTGTGGTGGGTTGACCTTGGTGGGCTGCCAGACCCCAACAGATGGAAAATCTCATGGGTCAAGATAAAGACAAGGACATCACTTAACAATTACCATCATGGGCAAAACAGAATCAACTAGGGGAAAATTCATTTAAGTTATTGTGAATTAAAATAGATTTGGACAATGACAAACAAAAACTAAAGTATATCCTCACACACTCTTCTTCCCAGGCTCCACTTCTTTCCCATGTCCTCAACCTCCTCCCTGTCTCTAAACGGTGCAGAGGGGATGGGGAATGAGGGTTTACAGTCAGTCCATAGCTATTTTGAAAGGACATTTTGCTCTTTCTTAATTCTGTTTCCCCAGAGGCACCCCTTGGCTGAGGGGCTCAGCTGTCCCCTGCAGTAGGTCCATTGGAGTGGGCTGGAACCATCTGTGTCCAGCAAAGGGCACTCCCAGCCTCTCCTCAAAGAGGCTGCCCTGCAGCTCCCACTGCCAGTGCCTGAGCATGAATATTCAATACAATAGCACAACATAATTAGCATAAAACGGTGTCCTGGTTTCAATACTGAACTTCAGCACAAACTGGAGTCAAAAGCAGCCAAACGGTATGCTACAATTGATACCAATAATGTGCTTCTCTCAATCTCTTTGTCAGCAGAGTGCAGTTTGCTTTCACTTGGAGGGGCATTCAGAATACTTGGAATAGACTGCTCCAAGGGTGGAAACACAGCCCTACCATTTGCCATGGACTGATCCAGACTGCACTGGAACAGGGTAAGGCTCCAGAACACCTGCAATACGTTCATGACATCATTGTATGGGGTAATACAGCAGAAGAAGTTTTTGAGAAAGGGAAGAAAATAGTCCAAATCCTTCTGAAAGCCGGTTTTGCCATAAAACAAAGTAAGGTCAAGGGACAAAGTCACCAGGACACAGAAATCCAGGTTTTAGGAATCAAATGGCAAGATGGACGTCGTCAGATCCCAATGGATGTGATAAATAAAATAACAGCTATGTCTTCACCAATTAGCAAAAAGAAAACACAGGCATTGTGGGTTTTTGAAGAATGTATCTTCCAAATTAAAGTCTGATTGTAAGCCCTCTCAATCAAGTGACCCACAAGAAGAACGATTTCAAATGGGGCCCTGAGCAACAACAAGCCTTTGAACAAATTGAACAGGAGATAGTTCACGCTGTAGCCCTTGGGCCAGTCCAGGCAGGGCATGATGTAAAAAATGTGCTCTACACTGCAGCCGGAGAGAATGGCCTTATCTGGAGCCTCTGGCAGAAAACACCAGGAGAGACTTGAGGCCGAGCCCCAGGGTTTTGGAGTTGGGGATACAGAGGATCTGAGGCCCACTGTACTCCATCTGAAAAAAAAGGGGTTCAAGCTGCTTCAGAAGTGGTTGGTAAACCCCAATCGCCCAGGAATCTTAGAAGTGATGGTGGACTGGCTGGAAGGCAAGTATTTTGGAATATCACCAGAGAAGGAGGTGGTATGTGCTGAAGAGGCCCCGCTGTACAATAAATTGCCAGAAAATGAGAAGCAATATGCCCTGTTCACTGATGGGTCCTGCCATCTTTTGGGAAAGCATCAGAGGTGGAAGGCTGTTGTATGGAGTCCTGTATGACAAGCTGCAGAAACTGCTGAAGGAGAAGGTGAATTGAGTCAGTCTGCAGAGGTGAAAACCATCCAGTGGCTTTTTTGATATTACTGAAAGAGAAAAATGGCCAGTGCTCTATCTCTATACTGACTCATGGATGGTGGCAAATGCCCTGTGGGGGTGGTTGCAGCGATGGAAGCAGAGCAACTGGCAGCACAGAGGCAAACCCATCTGGGCTGCTGCATTGTGGCA
>NW_009260269.1:710773-737493 GCF_000687185.1 Egretta garzetta | reverse complement strand
CGACTAATCCCCCTGAGCATGACGTTCTGTGGTATGGAATAGCTCTTTGGTCAGTTTGAGTTAGCTCTCCTAGCTGTGTTCCCTTCCAGCTTGTTATGCACCTGGCCGAGCAGGAGAAGCTCAAAAAGTCCTTGAGTAGTCTGAGCACTACTTGGCAACAACTAAAAACATCAGTGTGTTATCAACATTCTTCTGGTACTAAATCCAAAACACAGCACTATGCTAGCTACTATGAAGAAAATTAACTCTATCCCAGCCCAAACCAGGACAGCACATCACATAAATGCTCACGTATCCAAGAGTCAGGCCACTGAAGAACATCAAAACAACCAGCAGGTGGATCAGGCCCACGACACCTCAGGCCATCAAGGAAGAGATGTAACATATAGATGGGCTCGTGACTGAGGGGTGGGTTTGACTGTGGACTCTATTGCACAGGTTATCTGTAAATGTGAAACATGCTCTGCGATCAAGAAAACCAAGTGGTTAAATCCTCTCTGATATGGAAGATGATGGCTAAAATATAAATATGGAAAGACCTGGCAAATTGATTATATCATACTCCCACAAACCCCCAAGGCAAGCACCATGTGCTTACAATGATGGAAGCAGCCACCAGATAGCTGGAAACATATCCCATGCCACATGCCACACTGCCTGGAACACTAGCCTGGGCCTTGAAAAACAAGTCCTGTGGTGACATGGCACCCCAGAAAGAATTGAGTCAGACAACAGGACTCATTTCCCAAACAACCTCATAGATACCTGGGCCAAAGAGCATGGCATTGAGTGGGTATATGGCATCCCTTATCATGCACCAGCCTCTGGGAAAATTAAATGATACTGTTAAAGACTACACTGAGAGCAATGAGTGGTGGGACATTCAAACATTGGGATACACATTTAGCAGAAGCCACTTGGCTAGTCAACACTAGGGGATCTGCCAATCAAGTTGGCCCTGCCCAAACAAAATTTTAGTGTATTGTAGAGGGGGATAAAGTGCATAGTGCACATAAAAAATGCTGACAAAGACAGTCAGGGTTACTCCTGACTCAGGCAAAGGCAAACCCATTTGTGGGATTGCTTTTGCTCAAGGACCTGGATGCACTTGGAGGGTGATGTGGAATGACGTGGAACCTCATGTGTGATGTGTACCTCATGGGGATTTGATTTTGGGTGAAAATAACCAATGAACTGAACTGTATGATGTTAATTGCTATATAATACTGTATGTCATCACTTTTATGATTACTATATGCCATATCAAGATATTACAGTAAGAATCACCCAGATTAATAAAGAGTAAAATTTGATGAAACTGAGAAAAATGCAATAGTGATGGAACCTGAACTGTCTTCAGCATAGAACAATCCAACATCACACACTATCTCTCCTGCCCTGAAAGACTGTTATGACAGATGGAGCCCAAAGTCATGGGCTAAATTAACTCAATGGACATTTTAGAGGGATGCTCCATAGACAAAGGGAATGAGATCTATGTGTATATATCAAAAGATGGGGAAAGTGGTGGTGATTTATTGGAATGTATTGGAAAGAGTAGGACCTGGGCAAGATGTAGATGATATAGAATAAGAGGTGGATACTGTCCTGGTTTTGTCTAGGATAGAGTTAATTTTCTTCCTAGTAGCTGGCATAGAGCTGTGTTTTGGATTTAGTACTAGAAGAATGTTGATAACACACTGATGTTTGAGTTGTTGCTAAGTAGCACCTAGACTAGTCAAGGACTTTTTCAGCTTCCCATGCTCTGCCAGGTGCACAAGAAGCTGGGAGGGGGCACAGCCAGGACAGCTGACTCAAAATGCCCAAAGGGGTATTGCATACCATATGACATGCTCAGTATATATTCTAAGGGGGAAGTTGGCCAAGGCGCAGTGATCACTGCTTGGGGACTGGCTGGGTGTTGGTTGGTGGGTGATGGGCAGTTGCTTCACTTGTTTTTTCCCAGGTTTTGTTTTTTTCTCTCTCTCATTGTTTTCATTTTCATTACAATTTATTTTATTATCATTATCATTATCATTATCATTATCATTATCATTATTATTATTATATTTCAGCTATTGAACTTTTCTTATCTGAACCCACAAGTTTTCTTACTTTTGCTCTTCAGATTCTCTCCCCCATCCCACCAGGTGGAAGGGTGAGAGAGTAGCTCTAGTTGCTTGGTTGCCAACTAGAGTTAAACCATGACAAATGGGAGAGAAAAGCTTCTTTACTATTACGAAACCATATGCACTAGTATGTTTTTGATATGCTATTATAACATACTTTGAAAAATATTTTGCACTTATATGAGATCTATGTGATAATCATAAATTAGTCACTAAGGGCTAAGACCTCCAAAATCAGGTGATTCCTACAATGGTTACATTTTTCTCAAGTCCATCCTTTTTTTGTTTCCTAATTACATGCATATGCATGAGAAAGCTACAGAGTCAAACAGTTTAGAAGTTTCAGTAATACCTTTTGAATTACATATCATGAATTTATTTATGTTCTATGGGTTTTCTACATAGAAGTGTGGAAAGATGATCCTGCCTGTTGTATTACACATCCAGCCCAGATCTTTCTTGGCATGTTCTAGGTGAACTAGTATGCCTTTTCTTTCTCTAGTGTTCAGGAAACTTTTCTACGTACTGTAGCATTGTTGAGGGCAAGTTCTATATGCCAGGTAGTGTTTTCTGCCATAAGTGTATTTAACAATAATAAGTTGAAATGTCCTAAAATATGGGGATCTAAAAATGGGGAGTTCTGTACTGGAACACAAGGCACTCATATTTGAGTCATTAAAAACAACAAATGTGAGACACATGAAAGCAATAAATAAAACACAAAATTTTCAGAGACAGGGCCATTCCACAGGTGTCTGGAAATAAATATCTTTCTCTATGCTGCACCTATTTTTCCCACAGTTTAAAGCTTAGAGGTATCGAATCCCCATGGAAACAAGTTGGTCTTACCACTGAGGAAAGCTTTCTAATTTCTGAGACAAAAAAAAAAAAAAAAGAAAAAACGTTAGTGAAATCCTGTCCCCAGTAAAGTCTAGACACCAGTCTGAAAGCTGTAGTTTGGAAACAGTATTTCAAATAGAGAAATACAGCATCCTGAGTTTTTATGCTAGTTCTTTCCTGTTCAAGTAACACTGAAGCGAACCCTCTGGAGATATTTAAAGGATGAAGGTTCTTAAGAAGAGTCACTTATATAAAACTTAAAATGAAATTAGCATTTTAATTACCTAGCTTCTAAATCTTTTGGTCTGTTTTTCGCCTGTTCTTAAACAAACCTCAAAAATAATGGGATACTTAAATTAGGTGTAGATTAAGAACAAAAACTGTTTATTTCTTGGAGAGCTTTGGTCAAATTCTTATAAAATTACATTCCCAGCACATGCTAGTTCAGATGAGTTACAAACAAAAGAAAGAAAATAATAAATAAAACTTTAATAAATTTGGCTTAATAAAAGAAGGTTTATAATTTAAGCGTATTTGTCAAAATTGAATGCCAAGTGCTGTTTGACTTGTTTAAAAGCTGGTTGAATGACACAAAAAATATTCTTCCAAAATATAGTTTGATAAGTATTCTGTTGACAGGATCAGTATTAATGTATATCTACTTCATCAAAACTAGTCAGTATCTATGCCATAAAGGAAAAAAAAAAAAGTAAAATCAAACCATACTAATTTACAGGATCATAACCAGAAAACTCTGTGAAAACCTAAGTGAAGATTTGTACTCATAAACATTTTATTTTCAGCAAAAGCTGTTATTTCAGTTGTTCCACAGGTTCTACTAGACCAAGGCACAGTAGCTCCAAACAGCAGGCCTTTCATTATTTCAGCATTTTGTGTTCTCAGAGATCAACACATTAGGGCAAAATACCAGCCTGCCATTGGCAAGGTCATTTGCAGTCTCTTTCACTCCTTTTCTATTGCAAGCACAATGCTAAGAATAATGAAATTACTATCTTCAAAATCAGTTTATGGGAAATCCCACATTTCACTGATAATGATATTGAAATAATCTAAATCGTTGTCATTAAAATTCAGGCTATTACTCGAGATCAAAATGGAAACTTCACAAAGGAGACCTTTAGGATAGATGATGACTTTCTACACTTTTATTGTGGTGATTCTCCAACAGTCAGTATGATAGTCTTGCATAATTATTAGCACTTAAATTCACATGGTAAACGTGTCTTTCACAATTTGAATACTTTCTCGTTCTTGGAGAAAAGCAAGGAAGGTGTCTTTGTTCTATTCACTGCACAATGCATGTATGCATTTATGCTTATAACACTCTGTCTAGAAGAAATACAAACCAGTCATGTTTTTCTTGATGTGAAAGAAATGATCCTCCATTTATAGACAATCTCCAAATTGCACAAACATAGTTGTTACAAGAAATGTAAGTAACATCAGTGTTGAAAAAACTGTTTCAATACAAATAAAAAAAAAAAAGTAGATATATTATTTGTGAATGTCTGTATGTTCCACTAGATTGTTTGACCTGTTCCCCTTAAAATCAGTCCTCCAATCAGGATATCACTTGCTGATAGAAATTTTGAAAACTGGCATTAAAGTGAAGTGCTGTCTTTTCAGTAACTATGACAATGAAGGAGAAAAAGGAAGTATCAGTAAAATGTTCATGTGTTCCACTGTGCACTCAGGAGTATCTGTTATTTAAGTGAAATCACCATTTGATACCACTTGTCACCGGTCTCCATCCGGACATTGTGACATCCGGACATTAGTAGTAACTATCTGAGAAATGAGTTATAGATCCAAACCTATAGGTCCAGCTTTTCAAGTTAATATTGTTTTCTTAGCTGAAATAACATGAATGTTTATTCATTGTTTAATTATTGGTTTCTAAAGTACAGAGGATAAGTGAAAAGAAAGCCTTTAGCAAGACATTTGAAGAGCAATGTTTTGAGTATTTGCAACATTTTTATTTCAGATATATTTTACTTCAGTGAAACAGTCGGTGGAGGTAAATGAAAATCCATTCACTATGAAGAACAGCGCATCTGATTTTACAACAAATACTGTGTATTCCTGGTAGAATATGGCTCATTGCGCATAGATAAATCGGTCAATATGCTGGAATGTTGGATCTCTCAAGAATATAGCTCAAAGGCAAGTCATCAACAGTACTATTCTATCTATTGCTTGCCTAGGCATGGAGTTAGAATCTATGTTACTTCACATACAAACTTAATATTATTATTTGAAATTTCTGTAACTTCTTGAGTTTTACCTAAAAAGCTTACCTAACATGTATAATTTTCCACCTGAATTTTCTGCTGACTAGAAATAATCAGGCAATTTTATGTAATTTCTCTATGAGAAATGAACTACTGTATATATTTGTCTTTGTTTTTGGTTCTCTACTAAAAGCCCTATTTTAATGATGTCTCAGATTTTTCTGGAAAAAAAAATATTACCCTGATCCTACAACAGACTAAGAGAATTTCATAATTATATGTACACTGACAGCTGTCATTATAAAACTCTAGTTAACTTCTGATGTAAAATGTATTTTTAAATTGGTTTTATGTTACTCCTTTTTTCTTTGACTAACTTTACAGAAAACTTACCTTACCCATTTTGTCATGTTTCCCCTCTTTTACTTTAGCAGTATGAATATATGCGTATTCTATATATATTTACTTATATATAGCTTGCTTCAAATGTACATTTCTCTCTCAACAAGATATATTATAAATAATTTATAACCAGAATTTATTGCAAGATAGAAATATGCTGATACAAGGTACAGAGAACCACCTTCTATTCAGTGAAAAGCAATATAGTACCCAGTGTTGTAATAAACCGCATATTTTGTTAGGAAAGATATTTTATTGATCTATTTTTCACTTGTGCTTTGCAAATTTTCTATAATTCAAGTCATGATTATTATTTTCTATCTTAGCTTAAGTTACCAGAGGAGGAAATTAATTTTTGCCACTCTTATCTTTGGTATGAGCTGTCCTTAAATGTGAGTAAAATGGCTGTACTTAACCATGTAATCACCATTAGTGCTGAGTTAGCAAAGAGAAACAGGCTATCTCTTCAGACACCAGCCTGCTGGATGGCCTTCTCCAAAGGGAAATAAAAAATCACCTCATCTCAAAATCACCTGCTTGAGATTGACCTCCACATGCTAAATCCCTCTGCAGGCTGATCTTAACAGCCATTTATCTCTGACACAACCCTGGTGCCAACTTTCCCTGAGGGCAGAGAGAAACATTTAGCAATATAGGATGTTATTTCCTCAGTAATTAGCAATCCCCTAGGCAGACTGGTACAGCTTTCTCCCTCAGAGACCTTTGGGCACGGTGACCTGCCTCTGGCCTCAGCAATTTCTAGCCCTGGAGGTATCCGAGCCAATGACTGCCTTCCAGGCAAATGCATATCTGCCTGAGAAATAATTCCTTGTGAGTGACATCTCTCAAGGTTCTCAATAACCTTCCTCAACTCTTGAGAGACATCCCCTGTCCATTTTGGTTAATAAAATATGTTATTAATAACTATGATTGAGTAATCAAAGTACTACTTTTCATCTGTGAAAGGACAGGTAAGAAATATAGCAAATGTACAGTCTGACACATCAAGTGTTCTGAGAATATCAAATTACGAAAATTGCAAAGCTAAACTGAGCTTAAAGATGCCAAGATGTTTCAAGAAGTTACTACCTTATGCAGGATTTACATGTGTATATAAACAATTGATTTTGGTGAAGCTGGACGATTTCCATGCAGATTTTAAAGTGTATCCACCATCTCTGTAACATGTTGCTAATTTGACTTAAATTATCACACAGAAATAAAGGCAGACTAGTAATGGAATAGGATTTTTTTTTTTTTTTTCAGTATTTAACTGAAAAGAAATAAACCAGACATGGAATGAAAGTCATATTTTTCAGCAGGCATAAAAATAATATTTATAAAGGAACATCTCATCGGAGATGTCAAGATCGGAGGCAGCCTGGGCTGCAGTGATCATGCGCTGGTAGAGCTCAGGCTCCTGAGGGAAATGGGAAGAACAAAGAGTACGGTCAGGACTCCAAATTTTAGAAAAGCAAACTTCCAGCTCCTCAAGGACATAGTCAGAAGGACTCCCTGGGAAACGGTCCTCAGGGACAGGGGAACAGAACAGAGCTGGCAGATCTTTAAGGATGTGATCCACAGAGCGCAAGAGCTCTCGATCCCTAGGTGTAAGAAATCGGGCAAAGAAGGGAAGAGACCGGCATGGCTGAGACAAGAGATGCTGGTCAAACTAAGGAGGAAGAGGGAACTGCACAGGCAGTGGAAGCAGGGACAGGCATCCTGGGAAGAGTACAGGGACGCGGTCCGGTTGTGTGGGAATGGGGTCAGGAAGGCAATGCAGTAACTTTGGCAAGAAAGGAAATGCTTTGCATGGCTGCAGTTTTAATAATAGATAAAACTCTGGGTTGAGCTCTAAAGGAAAAAGGATAAGGTACAGGCAAATTTACAAGAAACAGATTGATCCAAACTGACTTAGTATACTTTCTCTCATAATATACCTGGCTTCCTAGAGGGAACAGAGAACAAAGGGATCTTCTACTGGGATTTAGTAAAGCATCTTGACTTATTGCCACATGAAAGTTACTGGTTAAGATCAAGAGAAGAACAAGAAGAGGATTGTGCTCCCCGTAATGTTAAAGGGAAACTACTGGCTGGAGAGAGCCTAGTGCCAGAGTTCCTCACAGAGCAATCTGGGGACAAATTTTGCTGAGATCATTAATAATATGTTAACCAAGAGCAGGCTGACATCTCCACATTTGGAAATGCCGTCTGCAAAGAGCCTACAGGAAGCACTAGATGATCTTAAGGAAGAGAATATAAGAAACAGCATAAAACAAAGTGAAAGGTTATGCCTTTGGGGACCAACAAATTTGGTCATCAGTACAAAACAATGAAGACAAGCCTGTGCATACTACTTAATCACAGGACGTTATGAACCACGAGCATGATGTGTCTGAGAAGGGATTGAATGCAATCCTAGGATCTACCAAGAGATAAATCATGGCCAGCCATGCACAAGAAGGGGAAAAGCTGAAGGAAAAGGTTATGGCAATTTTATGTGAAGAGGTGAAATGAGCTGGTTTGCTCAGCTTTGTGAAAAGCTGATGGGGGATGTGACTGCTTTCTTCAAAAAGACTAAGAGTAAAGTAAGGAGCATAAAGCCAGGGTGTAAAAGGACAATGTTAACATAAGAACAAAGGATGTAATGAGTAAATTCAAAACAGAAATTAAAAGAAGGTATATAACCACTAGGTAATGAGGTTTGAACAGCTTTCCAAGGAGGCAAATCAGATCTGTTACTAAGGCATCCTTTTTAAATGCAATTAAAAAATAAATTGATGTTTACTGGACTTTAATCTGCTTCCTCAGGCTTTTTTTTTTTTTTTTTTTCTCTGATGGGGTACAAAATAGGATACAGACTATAATTGATTTAATTTCTGGTTTTTTTACTTGTTTGTTTTGGAAAGGTCTGATTATTTTAGTGTTGGAAAGGCTTTGAGCATTTTGGGGGTTTTATCTTAACCTCAGCTACATGCATTTTGCATTAAATGTCTTGATTTTATCTCCATCAGTTCCAAAGTACACACACGGAAATCTATCATACACAGCACAAGTTGCATGAAGCAATTGTGCAGCTTGAAGTATCTGTAACAACTACCATGGAGAGGTTATAAGGATTTCTAGCTCTCCAGAATTATGTGAAGTATACGAGTATTGAGCCTTTATTCTTTCCTCGACATAAGGGAAAAGTGAAATGTTGTCTTCCATGCATATATTTCACATTTTTTTTTTTTTTTAAAAACAAGCTTTTTGTGACAGGACAAGGGGTAATGGTTTTAAACTAAACCAGGGTAGGTTTAGACTAGATATAAGGAAGAAGTTCTTTACAATGAGGGTGGTGAAACACTGGAACAGGTTGCCCAGAGAGGTAGTGGAGGCCCCATCCCTGGAAACATTCAAGGCCAGGTTGGACGGGGCTCTGAGCAACCTGATCTAGTTAGCGGTGTCCCTGCTCCTGCAGGGGGGTTGGACTAGATGACCTCTAGGGGTCCCTTCCAACCCAAAACATTCTATGATTCTATGATTCTATGATCTTTGGAAAAGAAAGTAAAGCATTTAATTGCTAAATGGTGAATCTTGGATCGAAGATAAATTACAAAAGGAGAGAGGTAATACTAGAGGAAAGAGGATCATGTTCTAATTGGACTCATATTCTGCCTTGCAAGTGAATGTGCTGTAGGGGTAAAGTACTATTTATGCTTTTAAGCCTTAAGTAGAAAGTAAAGATATGATCTAATTGCATGCTCGGATTCAGTTAGGGAAGTTGCATAGTGTCACATGTGTGCTTTATTGCAGCTGACTACCCTAACCCCAGAACAGCAACAAACCTTAAGCCATCTACCTTTTTTTTTGTTTGTTTATTTCTTATGATATTAGAATCTAAACTCGTCATCATCAAAGTAAGTAGCACTGGGTTTTTGGTGTATTTCTGTTGATTACAGATAGCCCAATAGTCACAACAGGTTTAGAAAGGGCAAACCCTGTTTTCAAATTCGTCTTTCTGGTCCAATAAGTTGTGGGGACTTGGCATTTATTACCAGTACAGCACCTTAAGCACCAGCCTACTGGATGTGATGGGCTGGCCCATTTTAAAAAATACCTGTTATTCACAAGAATAGAGACTTCACGTTATAGTTAGTTGTCCAAAGTATAAGGACAGAGCATTAAACAGTCGCTCATGAATGATGTTTCTCCACCTCTCTGTTTGTCTCACTCTTGATTTTCAAAAGAAACAGTGATTTTATTGCCCTCAAGGTAGCAGCTGAAAATCTGCAGGTGTCTGTCTTGGAAAGGGAAGGATATAAATCCAACCAATACCCTTCTATTCACCCCCATCTTGGCACTGCAGCTTGCTTCTTCAGGTGTCAAGCTGTGCTGGAAACACAAGTCCCTGCAACCATCAAGATGAGTAGAATATGGAGGTCTGCAGGGGAGAAACCCTTTTAAAATCCCTATACACTACAAAGATTTTGGCTTTCATTATTAATTTGTATGACACTCCACTCATTAAGAGTACACATTTTTAAGGCTTGTTCTTTTAGTCACAACCATCCACAGCTTTCTAAAATGGGAACTTCCTACTGTGTTCCAGAGCTGCTCTGTGTGTTTCTTTTAATTTAAAAATTAATCTGAAATAAAATTGTTCAGAGCCTAGACCTCTCCTAGGCTTCTCACGCTTATGGTCTGTCATTGGAGCAATTGGAAATGCATATATTTTCAGGAGATTAGTTTCAGGGCCTATTATATCACCTCTTCTGTCTGCAGTTTTCAGCCTTATTCTGAGCAGAGGATATTGCCACACCAGACAGACAAACAGTCTAAATAGCAAGTGAGAAGTGACTATAGAAAAATGAGAAGTCCAGGAATAACTTTGATTCACACCATTGCCTCCTTTGTGGAAACTCCAGAACATGTATTTTAAGCGGTAGGCTGCCATACAACTGTATATCAGCCAGCTGCAAACACCATTTATACATAAAAATATGTAGTATAAGACTTAATTAAAAGTACAATATCCATCAGAAAAATACCAATTGCCTAAATTAAGACTGTTTGTACCAGCTTAATTTGGCTGCTGTATGCAAATGCATTATGGTACAGACCTAAATTGCAGAATGGCAAACTGTAATATTCGCAGAACTCCTCTTACATTTACTGCACAGAATATCTGCTCCCTTAATGAGCAAATAGTCAATATTTTGTTTTCTCCTCTTTGTTTGCTTAGAGGTTTCATAGCCCATTTACTGTGTACTGTCCAAACCCCACTGACTGCAGAATTATGTTTTTGCTTCAGTAAAAGCCTCTTCCTTGATTCTTTGTATACACTTGTGTCATAAACGTTATTTCATCTCTGTAGCATTCTTGAGAAAAGTAAGGATGTTATCTGCTATAGAAAATTTTGTGTCAGAGACGTTTGACACACCTAATCATGAAACCTTTCTTTCAGTTCCTGCAGTCCTGTGTGTCATTATACATGTTCCAACCTCTGGCAATGAAAGTTGTACAGATTCTACAGAGACTAAAGGCATTACTCAAGCAAAGTCAACCCTGGCACAGGTTCAGCATGTTCATGGAACAAATGATTCAGGAATTTCACAGAAGATAGTTGACATGGACATGTAAATTACCACAAAATACACTGGGACAAGACGTGAAAATGCACAATGATTGTAACTGGGTATTATATAACTTTTGAGGATATCTTTGCTATATAAAGAATGCATACTAATACTGAATGTATTTATACATCCATTTTCCTACTACTTTAAAGAACAAACTGAAGAAAAAGGGAATACCATTATAATATATCATATATTTACTTTCATCCACATCAGGCCTGAAAACTTTAACTCTTAGGCTTCCACTGCTTGAGGTAAATGGCATAACGCAGTGACAATGGTAGGTTATTGGCATTAGTGTGGGCCAATGCAGAAAGAAGCATAAATATTTGAGCCTTTTGCTAACAGCTGAAGAATAGTGGGATACGGACATTTTGGGCTCTGGAAGGACAATGACCTTAGGAGTATATCTTGCCAGCCTTGTGTTCTTCTGGATTTCCTGGGTGAACATATCTGCAACCAGTTCCAATCCTGATTCATTTGGTGCAAAAATCCAACTTCATGTCCCAGCTTTCCTCAGCCTGTTCCAGTTCTGGCTGCCCTTTCCCACCCAAACTGTCTCTACTCTCACATTATAGAAATGAAATATAAAATACAAAATCATTTATTTAAACTTTCTTTTGACAAAACTTCAATGAATTAACTCTTGGTGTTAAAAATTGAAAAATGTTGGTTGTAACAAAACTGATTTATTCTGCTGACTTATTTCAACTCCCAGATGGTTGCATATTCAGCTGTGAGACTACAAGCTTGTTGTATTATGTGGGAGCATGCACAACCTTAGGCACACATAAGAGGTCTATATAGTCCTCTGACAAGTCTGTCCCTGCTTAATACAAGGGAATGTATGGAATCAGAGCTTTGCATGTTTTCATCTAAGTTGGAATCATGCATTAGTATTTGTATACTAATATACTATAATAATACTATACAGGTACAACACACAGACACAGATGACCATTGAAAAATGAGCATTCCAATAGTGGGTTAATCCATCCCATTTTCAAAACTAAGATAGGTCTTCAGGATTAAGGTTGAAATCGAGATTCAAAGTGTGAGTAAAACCCAGTTTATGACAGCTGATGATTAGAATACTATGATACGGGAAATGAAATTCTAAATGCAGATGTGAAACAAAGTATGTAGGCATATGTAGATGCCCCAGATCTTGGATGAATACTCTGTTTGTTTTGACTTTTTTTCATTCAAGCTCACTTCTACTACTTCCCCACGTAGTTTCTTCCTTGTACCTCTGAGCCAGGAATTCCCTGCCTGTTTGGCCATCCAGACTGTCTGCCCACTGCAATACTTTCAAATGTTCTTTCTTCTGTGAAGCCTACCTACAAGCAGAATAAATTCAGATAGCCATAGTACAAGGAGAAGGTGGGAACACACGTAAGGAGGAACAGTCATTGTTTCTGGCACAGCACTAAATAGAAAATAGCAATGACTAATGCTGCCTTTTGTGAACATAAGGAGGCTTACAGGAATGTCATCTTGAACACTTTCGTCTTCTGACAGTGATGTATCGCTAATGAAAGAGTCCCTGTTGTGAGAGAACTTTCTCTGAGTATGCTGCCAAAGGTCAATTCCCTACAGCTAATCTGCTTGTGGATCTGCATCCATTGCTAGAGATCTTAAGTTTCAAACCCACAGAGGGAATTTCTTTGTCTGTTTTAAACTGGTGTCTCAGTTTCATCATTAAAGAAACTTGTTCTTCATTCCCTGCCAGCTGCTGCCATCATTCAGCTAGACCTTTGCCCATGAGAAGCTGTAGAAGAAGGGAGAGGAGCATGGTCAGACATAGATCTGATTGATTTTAAATTGGCACATGCTGTTATCCAGTAACTAAGTGATCTGTCAAGGGTGGTGGTGTGCTCTGTGGGACAGAAAACTATAATGAGAAAGACAAAGGAGCAGAAATTGGAGAGGCAGGAGAATAAATAGGTATTTCTCCGAAGACTCACATATTGGCTTTCACTTGCTTAAAATCTTCCCATGGGTATCACAGGAGCACACATTCACATGTACACATGAATCCTATATTTTCTGTTTTCAAGGATACAGAATGGTTGAAAGCCAAGTTGCATAAACTAACCTTTTATTCTGTCTGCAAACTTATGCTTCAACAAGAGAATACAAAGCCACCCAAAGTTAAACAGTTACTCCCTATGTATTCCTTAGACTATGACTGTATTTCTTCAAATATTATACAAATAAAAACATGCCTGGAATGAGAAAAGAGAAGTATTAAAAGTAAACCAGGTGATTTAACTTGTGGAAAATGTATGTTTGGGTAGATTACTGAACAAAGAAAAAGTATAAATAAGACAAAGACCAGGTGAAGACATGTCATTTCCTTTACACAGAGGAAAATCTTATTCATTGTAAAGCAACAGTGTTGTAAGTAAAAGCTTTCTGTTTCTTTGATTTTTTTTGTTTGTACTGAAGAGGTGGTGGTACTACACTGTTTTACTCCTAAACAGAAGACTCCGCTTTCAAATTTTATAGAAGAACATATCAGGTCTTCCCTAAAATTCTCCATTCACACTTTGAGTATAGAACAAACCTTTTAAATATTTGTAACTAGATTCAGAAGTTCACAAATTAGAATGAATTACAAATGGAAAGAAACAGAACCCCTGTGCTGTCTGCCCATTGTTTTTCCTGAGTATTATTACCTAAGAATTAATACAATCTGTTGACTTTTCCACAGACTTCAAATTATTACCATTCTTTGCATGAACAACATTCCTAGAAAGTAGGTTGAAATAAAGTTAGCTATCGACATTTGTTATATTTAATGTCTGTGAGCATAGAAAGCACCTTTAAAAACAAGAATATGGCTAAATATGAAGTGGTTACCTTTTGTGTTGCTACAGAAAATTAATGCAATCAACTGACCTTGAAGATTACCTTGCATATAGATTACTCTTCATATAGTTTGCATATAAAAGCATTCTGTTGCTTTTAATGATGCAAAGGAAATTGGTCCCGTATGTTGAAAAGTTTTATTAGTGAACAACTAACAGAATAGTAGCTCCATTTTAAAGTGCTTGTGTCTACACATTAATTTGGGAAGCATCCCCCTGGCATTGCATTTCTAAACAAAACCAGAGCTGGGGAAATAAAGCAGTAGATGAGACAGCCCGTATTACTCCATAAGGGAATAATACATACCTTTTAAAATCAAATAAGAGTAGAACAGAAGATACCGTAATGACTGTGATGTTGTCATTCTGTGACACCATAACAAAGCAGTGCTAAGGTCAAATCAGTCTTGATTGTACATATCTTTCTCAAAAGATTGGGACTTTCCCTGAACTTAAAATCATGAACTTTCCTAGGTTTAAAGATTCCTTTTCCAGTTATTGCAACTTGTATGGAAATGTTTTGACATTAAGATATTAATTTCTGCTCTTATGCTCAACTCCATTTTGAAAGCATTTTGCTTTGCTCTGTGCTTTTGCCTGCAGTATTAGGTTCTGAAACTTAACTACAACAATCAATACTTTAATAACTTCAGTAATGTCTGCATGAGGTGTTCCCTCCGGGCTTGATCTAAGTATTGTTAATATTTGAGCTGGGCATATAAGCCATAGTGGAGATTTTTCTTCAGTTTATTATGTTTTAGTTTATGTAGTAGTTTATATGATAACCGTCCAAACTGGTATAAGGAGCTCAGAAATTTAGTAGTGTTAGTAGTGTATAAAAGACTGAAGAGCCCAAGATATGCAGCACTTCTGTAGAGCACAAAGCTTTAAGATGTCAGTGTGTTAGCATTTTCAGATGATTTGGGGATTAATTTTGCTAGCTGCAAGATCATACCTGGGTGCTTTTGGGGAGGGAAAAACAATATCTAAGTTCTTCATTTTATAATTTGGAATTTATACCTCTCTGTTAATACCTCTCTGTTAAGTAGCAACCAACACCTAAATTTAATTTTTTAAATAAAACTGTGGAAGCTTTTGAGGAAGAAAGATCTGATTTTTATCTCTGCTGTTGCTATGCAATTATGAACAGTTATAATGTGCACAAATATACTCAAGAGTTTACTGAAATGTCTATTTTATGCATATAATGGATTTTAGGGACAATGAAACAAGTGGTATGCAAGTGTGTGCACATACACAGGTTTGCATGGGTCTGTAAACCCTCAAAATTCATTTTCCTGGGCATAAACAAAAATTTTAAAACAGGTGAAACCTATATAGGTAATGATATCAGCCAGTGTCATTAGTATTGCCTATGTTCTACTTCATCATTAACAATTCAGAAAAACAGGGAGATATAAAAAACAAAGCTGAGAGAGTTTCATAAATACCAAAGTTTTATTCTGAGAGCTTAGTTTAGAAAACAATGTAGTACATTGTTCAAGGATAATAACAATTAACTTTTAAAGAATCTTCATTATGTGAAAACAGAAATTTTTTCTGTATATGCGGTGACTTGAAAATGCCAAAAATTTTTAGTAACTATCTTACAAACCATCGTTAGGTATTTTAAACCCTGTAGAAGTTTCTGAGGCAACAAATGGATGAAAAACCATTGCAGATATGCAAATAGTTGTGTCCATTATCCAAAGTACCGTTTTATGGTTTAGTTAATCTTTAAAATATTTTGTAAACACATCCTTTATCCACATCATCGTCGCTGTCATCGTTATCATCATCATCACAACAACAACTTGATAAGTAATGTGATGAATTCTTTATTCTTCCAGAAACTTAACCTATATATATAAAAGAAAGATTTTCAGTTCTTGTAAGCTTAAAACTAGATCAAGCAGCTTTGTTTGGCTTGTGCCTTTATGTAAGTCATACTCTCCTTCTGCTCAACCTGCTGCTCTGCTCTTGTGAGCCAGCAGGGCATTCAAACACACGAACCGTGCACACAGCAGACTTCAATAGCAAGCACTGGACAGCAGCTATTTTGAAGGAGAAGAGACTGGCTTCTGACAGTTTCTGTGACCTATTAACATTTTATCTGGCTTTTACTTCTGAGCAATTGTTTCCAGGTGAAGCAAGAACAGTATTTTGAAAAATAAACAAGGAGCGATTGCAGGTACTGAGGTGGAAAGGAAAGCTCTACCTTTCTGACTGTTTTCCGCTGGTTTTGTATTTATCTTGTATCTTTATTGGGATAAAAGGAGCATAGAAAGCTCTTGAGAAGTGTAGACATTACCTGCTTTTTCAGAGTTTGTTTAAAGGGCATAGCCAGCAGCACTGGGAATGGTTTCAAAAGAAGCAGTCAGCTGGGAAAGGGCATGGGGTGAATATTATAGGTCTCTGTCATTATTTCTGTTCATCCTGGTTTTGCTTACATGGAAATGAGAAAAAGGAGGTCTCCTAAAGCTTGAATGATCCCAAACAATTTCAGGCATGAGAAGGAGCAATTCAGCCATACAGAGAGATTGTTTTGATTGATTTAACCACTTCAACATGAAGAGCATGCTATAAAAATACAGATTTCTCAAGTATGTTTCATGATGTTACAGCATATATTAATGGTATTTTGATTTCTGAAGAATCTCATTAATTCTTCCATGTCTTATTATTAGTTTTCTCTTAAGACTTAAGATTTTGCATTCGCAAAATGTTTTCATCCAAACATCATACCATAATGTATTACACTGTCAACCTGTGGTGAATCAAGCCAAGCCTTCTGACAGTCACAAATCTCAAGTATCCCTCTTCTACGGCTGGTTGAGAGATAGGATGGATTTTCTACTGGGTACATGCAAATTAACATGTTGTATCTCTAGGGATGTAGCCACCCTTCAGGCTTGTCCTGAGAGCACCATGAGATACTGCATCACCTTTCCCTTCTCATCTACACTAAGGGCTTTTAAACACAACCTTAACAGCGTGCTGAAAACAGACTGGCAGGCATAGCTGAATTCTTTTTTCCCAAAGAGCAATAAGTGTCTTTGACAAGGTGAACTTGGGGGGTTGTTGGGCAACCTTCTGTTTTTCAGACATCTGTGGACTCATTTCACTTGTAATTTCAGATGTAATTTAATTTTTATATATTCTATAAAACACCTAGGGCCCAATGCATTTCCCTGCCTTTAAAAGTACCTCAGTGATTGATTTAGGATTTAAATCCTTCCCTTGGAATTGCAAAGAATCATAAATATAATTCTAATCTGAACAAATATCCACTTTGTCATCTTGCGTGAGCCAGGGGTGAAATTCACAAGAAATATATATAGATAACTGAATTATAATTCAGTACAAAATATATTTCTCAGTACTACTTTCCTCAAATTTCTACTGCACATAGATCTCCGAGCATGTCTGTATTAAAGAGTTATACCAATCTAACAAAATATATCCAGGAAATTATCTAGTTAAATTGGTAGAAACCTTATAAGTTGATTTAAGTGAAGTAATTTTAAATTTATGTAGAATTAAATAAATTTCTGCAAGGGTTAAACTGTTTAGGTAGAACAAATAAATTATCAAATTATACTGATCCATGTGTTAGTGCACCAACTCTGTATTGGTTTCATTTGATAAATATAAAATCTGTTTAATAAAGTTTAGAAATCCTTTGGATAATGTCTGAGCTAGTGTTTGTTCAGACGTTATCCTGTAACATGAGAGAGACACAAAACAGGTCCCCAGTTTGGCTTCACGTTTTCAATAAAACTCAAAATTTGTTACTGCCTTTACATTTTGCTTTGCACTTTATAGGGTCATACATGCCTGTATAAAATTACTTTCTCCAGTACATCCTGATCCTACTTTGGACAAGTGCAAAGCAGGTTAATGTATTGGAAAACCAGGCTGCTGATACGTCAGAAACCTGAAGATAAAAAGAGAAGTGGTGACCTTGTTCTCTTTGTCACAGTAACAGAATGTTTGACCCTGGTATTTTGGGATCTGATGGAATAAAAAGGTTTTAGTTCCCTTAAGTTTACAGTGAACAAACTTTAAATAATAGAAAATTAATACAGATATTATAATCTCTGAGGAATTAAGGTAAAATTATGAAATACGGTTATGTCTTGAATATGCAAAGTATGAGTCCTTGACCTACTATCTGAAATAAATCACACATTTTTTTTCTATTGGAAACTACAAGTAAAGCTTCTGCTTCAAGCATAATTGAAAGTATTTCTCCTTTCAAAATAAAACCTTATGTTGGTCCATATGAGCTAGCACCACATCTTCCAGAAAAAAGTCTTATGCTTCAAGCAACTGAGGAGGAGGTAAAGAAAATTTACTGCAAATTGCCCAAGGGCTTAAATTGACATACAAGAAGAATGATAGCACTTGACCTTCCATTTTCTATGAAGGAAAGACAATGATTTTCTAAATCATCCAGACTCTATTGAGAAGTGTTACCATATCACTGTCAAAACATGTTTTCCAGCCCTGGATGTGCCAAATGCACAGAAAAATCTTAAGCAAGTAAAGCAGCCCTTCTTCCCGAGTTTTGTGGGCTGGTTAACAAAAGGAAATCTTCAGACCTATATTTCCCCGTGAATTGTTTTTCTTCATTTCACATGTCACTATCAGATATGCCATGTACCAGAGATTTTTTTAAATGTTCATGAAAGAAAAATTCCACTCCTTTGGTAATATGCCCAATATTTATCAGTTTGGCATACATGAAGTCAAAAGCCAGCATGTGAAACAGTTCTATCTAGTCAACTCCAAAACCTACAGGAATGAAACGCACAGTGAACGCACGAAAGCTAAACATATTTATACCTTAAACTGGTCAGATTTCAGACCATATGAACAGAAGTGAGTGGCTAACCCCATGAATTATATTGTGGACATCGCTCTGAGATACAGGTCAAATTTCAGCCCAGGCTCTCTGTATTAGGAATGTCTTCCTTTTTTCAATGTGATCCCAGAGCCATATGAAGTGTCATACCCTGCTCCTCTTAACCACCCTTTTTTTCTGTCTTTACATGCATCAGAAGATAAATACCACAAACTGAGGCAGTCTGGCAAACAGAGGAAAGGAGAAAGGTTGCTCCCAATGCAAACATAGCAACCTGATAGCCCAACCCTGATTTCCTGGTAATTTGTAGCAGACCTTTTTCTCTATATGATAGGGGGAGTGAGGCAGGGTTTTTTCAGAGAGCTGGTTAGAAAGGCTTAGTTTGACTACTCTGTAATTACTTTGGGATTTTGTATCAACCTTCCCTGATTGCAGCATCAGCTCTTCAGTATTATTTTCCTCTTTTGGTAGGTCTAGGTGGTTAGGTGGTATGAATGCCTTTGTTGACTGTATTATGTGTCTGTGCTCAGGTGTTGGCAGTGGAGGGTGCTACAGAGGTGGCCTCTGTGAGAAGAAACCAGGGGCTGCCCATGATGGGCATGACCAGATCCAGACAGCTCCACAATGGACCCACCACAGGACATGGCTGAACTCATCAGCCAAGCTGATGGTGCCTCTGGGAAAATGTATTTAAGAATGGGCAAGACCACCAGAAGGCACTGAAGAGTGAGGAGGAAAAATGTGTGACAAATGACCCTGTGAACACCAAGTTCAGTGAAGAAGGAGGGGGAGGAGGTGCTCCCTGCAGCCCATGGACTACCACACACTGGAGCAGGTGGATAATTCCTGCATCCCATGGAGTGACCATGCCCAAGCAGGCTTATCCTGAAGGACTGCAGCCCATGGAGAGGACCCATGCTGGTGCAGGGGAAAAGTGTGAGGAGGAATGAGAAGCAGAGAGGAACTGTTATGGACTGACCACAATCCCTATTCCCCATTCCCTTGCATCACTCAAAGGTAGGGAGGTAGAGGAGCTGGGAATAAGGGAGTGAGGCTGAGGCTGGAAAAAGATCTGGGGGGAAAGTGGGAAGGTGTTTTAGGCTTTGCATTTGTTTCTCGTTATCTAAATCTATTTTAGTTGACAATACCTTAAATTAATTTTCCCCAGGTTGATCTGTTTTGCCCATGATGGTAATTGGTGAGCAATCTCTCTGGTTTTATCTTAACCTATGAGCTTTTCCACCTCATTTTCTCCCCCTGTCCTTTTGAGGAGGTGGAGTGAGAGAGCAGCTGGGCGGGTTTCTGGCAGCCAGCCAAGGTGAACCTACCACAGACGAGAACTGCAATTTCTGCAATTGATTTTCTTGTTTCAGCATAATACCATTTAAAAATCTGGAGTGACCACATTTAAAAATATTAAAATAACTGAATTCTTAACAGAAATATAAGCAAAGAGAGAAATCCAACAGACCTTATCATTCCTCAAGTAACTCAGATCACCCCCTCAACCAAAATCCTGGGAGGCAAAAATCATTTTTTTAAGAGAGATCAGAGTGTGCAGTGTTTAGTATTAATCACTTAAACATTTTAAGTCTATATTTTTTATTTCAGTAGCTTGCTTCAAAAGATACTGCTGTCTGTCCTGTCCAAAGGCTATACTTTTTTTGTACTTATTTAATGTGTTTAATCTACATTGAGATTAATATTATGCATATGTATCCATGGGGTCTTTAATTGACTTCTTCCTTGACTAACTTTGTAAGCTAGAAGATTATTTTCTCTGGTAAGCTTTGGTTTTTGATACTGCAGAACCTTGTCACAGCTGCTAATTGGTGTATTAGTCGAACACAGTGAACTCTACAGGCTAGACTCCTCTTTAAGATATAAATTGGAATCAGGAAGAAAAAATTCATCAAGGCTGTATGCTAAAATATTGATTGCTGGCTTCATAATGTACAGTGATTGTATTATTGCACTGAAACGAATAATGAAATTTTACAGAAATCCCATTCAGGTCTTTCATGAAGATGTGCTTCAATCATCAGAAAGGGACAACTTCTTGACTCCTTTACTCCCCTCTTTGTTCAAAATAGCCTCTCATTCAATTTTGCAATTTGTGACAGTAGCATCTATTACACAGAGCCAAGTCAGAAAATGCTTTGCAAGAGTTTGAGTGCAGAAAGAATGAGCAAAATGTTACCATGAGCAACTGTTGAGTGTGTTGAACATTAATCTGCAGCATCCTGAAGGGGTCTGATACAGTGGGGGATTACCTGAGATGTTGATTTTACCACAGAGCTGTGCTGAGACGGAAGTAGAAAAGTATTGAGGATTGTACACAGGAGTTGAGATCTGTGATTTCCCATGGGGGAAAAAAATGGTGTAGGCTTTATGAATAACACAGTGTGAGGATTTATTAGATGAGTGAACGAATTTTAATGTTTTTGTTCAAACTGTGGGATGACAACAAAAACATCTTGCTTCTTTCACAGGATGACCTGTCTAAGGAGGAGGGAATGATGCAAAAGATATGGGTGAAGTTGTTAAATCATTTTCTTTACTGTTTCAGGTTAACACATATTATGTGCCAACATATACATAAAAATACAAACTAATATTTTTTATTATTATAATACAATCCACAACAATCCACAAAAGACCTTTAATATATCTTTTACAGGAATGGAATCAACACTTCTAGATCAGGATCTCGATCCACTGAGTGCCTTAGAAGCTTTAGTGCTTAGTTTCACAATATTTAATTTTTAGTTGTTTTATAAAAACTTGAGTCTTAATGTTACTCCATTAAAAGCAATTCTAAACAAAGTTGCAAAAAGTGGCACTCTGAGCAGAAGGTAAACTTGGCTAGGCCATTAATGCTGCAGAAAAAAAATAATCTCAGACATATTGAAATATAGAGCTTAGAACCTTTTTTTTAAAAAAAAAAAAAAAAAAAAAAGGAGCAAGAATTACCCCTTCTGAAACATGGCTGAAAGTGCCATTGCTGATTTTTTTTTTTCCTTTTTTCCAGTATCTCATCCAAGCTGTGAAAGACCTATTCCCCCCACAGAGATTTAGATTTCTGTGTCACACCTGCAAGCTTTTGATTAAAAAAAAAAAAATAAATAAATAAAAAGAAAGGATGGCCACTGTGTTTTGCACAGAAGTCACTTTTGCAATTGTTTTCTCTGTATGCATTGAGCACTAGACGAGAGGTCTAAGTGGAGACCTCTGGTCTGAGGTCCTTCCTCTGTTGAGGCACAGGATCAACTCTGACGTGGTTTTTTCTGAACAAGAGGTGTGTTGTGTTGCAAATGCAGAGAAGGAAAACTTAGAGTAATTAGAGAACTGGAATAAGGACTCTGACAAAGCAATGTACTCCTTTAGGGAAGTAATTGTTGTTTCATGTTTTCACATGTGAAAAAGCCAGCAGAAAATAACCATAATTAAAAGTATTCAATTGCTTAATATTCAAATTAATAGATATCTAAATTAAAGTCTTCAAACAAGTAAAATATTAAAGGCTGTACAGAGAGATTTTTTAACATCATGTTTATAAAATTATTTAATTTTTGTGTTCTATTGTTAAGAAAGGATACAATAAAGTACATGGACAAGAGAGGCTTCGGATAACTTTCCAAGAACTGGTTATGTTGGAGATACATTATGTTATGTTTCAAGTAATCTTTGTGAGTTGCATAAAATTCCCATAAAATTCCCAGTCTCTCCTAGCTATTTCACAACAAAAATTAGTTGAATTACTATTAAAATTCCAAAGGTCTTCTTGTTCGGCTGTGCTAAATCAGTAGGTTCAGTGAAAAGTGCGAACAACATATTTCTATATATATGCACCATCTAAAGGCATTTTAATCCATATCTTTACCTTTGCTGACAAGAATTACAGATCTTTTGGTAGTAAGGAAGATTGACTTATATAGGAGATTTTTTTTTTTCTAGGCCACATGCTAAGCATACATCATTTGAAACGATCTCCTTCCAAGCAATTTACCAACTAAGAATTATTCAAATAAAATATTTGGGTAATAATTTCAAATGCTGAATAAATTAGAGAAAAATCATAGTCTGGTCATAGAAAATTCATGGATAGAAGAGACTAAAATTCATCAAATAAATTGCTAGCTATGAATTAGTTGCTTAGCTCAAGGTCTAAGTAATATTTAAGCTCTGTAACCAGAGTACTGAACAGTGCAGTTGAAAAAAATAAAATTTGCATCAAATAAATACTCAATATCTTTCTCACCTGAAGATGGAAATAAGTTCTATTTCCTGAGTGCTTACAAAAAAATCCATTTGGGGAAGTTTAATAATAGATTACCAAGCTAATTCAAACTATTCTATTTTAATATTCTGTTTCCTCAAGATACTATATAATTTTCTTGAATTAATCATATTTGGGCAGGTGGGTCTTTTCCTCAGTGTTCATCTTCCCCACTGTCATTTCTGTCCCCTTATTCTGAACCATACGTAGTCAGCAGAAAATAGTACCTGGAGTTGAAAACATTGACAAAGTTAAAGATTTTATGCACCTGAATTAAATCCTAACATCACATTTTGCAGGCAATATTAGTCTAGTGTGCTAATCTGACCTTGTAACTTGTTTTTATTATTCTAGAATAACCTTTTTTTTTCCTCTGGTTTTGGATTTTTTAAATTTTCTTCCTGAGACAAATTAATTGCAGTTTTCTGAAGAAGAGTAATTTAAAGATAGGAGGCCCTAAGAGTTAGGAGACAAAAGCACAACATCTCCTTGTGACAGGCTAAATGACTGGAAGCATATGTGCTTGTAATGATCCAAACCCAAAAACGAACAGCTGATGTTCCATCAAGTCAAATAAAACTATTCTCCTTTCTAACAAAAAGTAAAATGTTTTGTTATGTGTTTTCATGGTTCTGCCCCCAAATCAGTTTTGATTGTTTTGTTTCTATTAACATGAAAAAAATAATAATAATTTTTTTTGAGACCAGTAATTCCTATCTGGTGAAATTCAAACACAACCCAACTGCCAAACTCATCATATCTCTATGTTGGATCACCTCAGATCTATCTGTCTCATTTTCCTGCAACTTGAAGGGCTGGGGACCATAATAAAATACTGCTTAAGCTGTTCTAAAAACCATGAGTCAGCTACAGTTGGACTTATGAGCTTGGTTTCAGTGCTGGAATTGCCCAAACTGACATTAGATTAAAGAACAACTAATTACAGTTCAGAGTGAAAAGCATTGGGGTGAAAAGACAACACACAACCACTGGTCTGAGTCCAGGAAAGGCAAGAGACAAGGAAGTAGCTCAGATTCTGGTGCATGAATTGGGTAGAAGGAACTGAAGTCAGTGAGGCACAAAGTACTGCCAGGAAGGGAGGTCTAGTTATAGAGCAGGTGCAAACTGGAAGTTTAAAATTCCATAAAGAAAGATTAAAAGCATTTAGATCTATGCTTGTATTGACTCCTACTTAGATCTACTTGCTGAAAGAGGCACATGAGCATATAATTTTGGTCAAACCCAACTTTCAATAAGGAAACAATTTCAGCTCGTCATTTTGCTCAGACATTTTTTACCTCATTTCACAGTGTAGGTACAAACATTTCTAACATATATTAAAATGCTATGCACTTCTTCCCTCACTCTCCAGAGAACAATGCACCAACTCAAATATGCTCAGTCTTAACAATATGCCAACATGATAGCATATTTTATGTAGTTCTTTATATTTTTAATGTATTAAAAGATTTAGGCATGTGATTTCAAGAGAAATATATGAGGCAATATTCCAACTTCACTCAATTTGTATTCCTATAAATATAATATGAGGACTACTTACATTTTCTATTATCTAGAGGTGCTGGAAAATAGACTGATACTTCTATTTTTAACACAGGTGATAGCAAGTTACAGTGGATCATTTCTAAATCCCACAAACCTCGTTTAAACCTTTCTTCTAGGCCAGGCTTGACAGGCTGACTCTTTTTTCTCACTGAGTCTAACAGTCTAATACTCAAAATTTCCTTTGGTGTCATTTGAGGCTAGTGTCCAGAATAAGAAGAAAGTGTTTCAGGAACGCCTTCTTTTCTTGCCAGATTTGTCTATATTGCAAGAGAAAAGGAGAATTTCCCTTTATTGTTTGCAGTGTGATTTTGATACCGTTTAGACTGTATGATTGAACATCTTCATTGAAGTCAAAGGAAATATTTCAGGCAAGTAATAGGAGAATCTGCACACTCACTACCTTATTGTCTTCAGGCAACCCAACTTACATCCTTAATGTAGAAAACCTCCACTTCATTTGTCACTGATAGCAGGTATGTCCCAATCTAGAAGCCATCCACAGATAGCTATTTCAGTCCCCTCAAGAGAGAGGATTTGCTCTGTCTTTCCAACACTACTTTTTTCTCTGCAGATCTTCTTAGAAATATATAGTATCTGCAAATCACAAAACCTTATTTCAGCTCTGTTTTCAATGCTGTGTGTATTGGTTCAGAAATTTCTATAATGGGAAATGAAGAGTTATTCCTACACTGAAGTTTAGTCATCATTTGGTTCTCAGAGAATACTTTGATATGATTTTTACAGTGAAAACCAAGAAGCAAAACTCACCATAAGGCCAGCTGGTCCTCACAACCTCTTGTCCATATAAAGAAGGAGCGCTTCTTCCAACTTAGCATGAAGAATAGAAAGGGAGAAAGTTCATCATCTACCTCATATAGTAGCAGAATGGGCATTTTACTAGCTTATTCTCCCAGAAAATGAGGATAACTTCCATTTTCATACAATGAAAATGTTTAGCTCTATGTCACAGGGCTGCCCTGCCCTTGCAAAAAGGTCTTCTAAAGTCTTCCTTTGTGGTGGTAAGATTCTTTCATAGCATCATAACTAATGTTTAGGTCTGAGGTTTAAAGACAATTCCTACAGTATTTGCCACGCTGCAAGTTTTTCAGTGTGTAGTCAGGAATGTGAAATTTCCAGATTTAGAGAGAACACAGAGGAAAGTGCAAGGCGGGCTGCCCTGCCCTTGCAAAAAGGTCTTCTAAAGTCTTCCTTTGTGGTGGTGAGATTCTTTCATAGCATCATAACTAATGTTTAGGTCTGAGGTTTAAAGACAATTCCTACAGTATTTGCCACGCTGCAAGTTTTTCAGTGTGTAGTCAGGAATGTGAAATTTCCAGATTTAGAGAGAACACAGAGGAAAGTGCAAGGCTCCTGGAGAACAGGAGAGGTGCCTGAGGACTGGAGGATAGCCAGTGTCACTCCAGTCTTCAAAAAGAGCAAGAAGGAGGACCCAGGGAACTACAGGCCAGTTAGTCTCACCTCCATCCCTGGAAAGGTGATGGAACAACTCATTCTGGGTGTCCTCTCCAAGCAAGCGGAGGAAAAGAAGATCATCAGGAGTACCCAGCACAGATTCACCAAGGGGAAATCATGCCTGACCAACCTGATAGCCTTCTATGATGGCATGACCAGCTGGGTAGATGAGGGGAGAGCAGTGGATGTTGTCTACCTTGACTTCAGCAAGGCTTTTGATACTGTCTCCCATAACATCCTCACAGGGAAGCTCAGAGGGGACAGGGTGTGCCCTCAGCAAGTTCATTGATGACACAAAACTGGGAGGAGTGGCTGATATGCTGGAAGGCTGTGATGCCATTCAGCGGGACCTGGACAGGCTGGAGAGTTGGGCAGAGAGGAACCTGATGAAGTTCAACAAGGGCAAGTGTCGAGTGCT
>NW_009260269.1:690871-710152 GCF_000687185.1 Egretta garzetta | reverse complement strand
CAGGCCATTCCAATGCTTGACAACCTTTTCAGTGAAGAAATTTTTCCTAATATCCAACCTAAACCTGCCCTGGCACAACTTCAGGCCATTTCCCCTCATCCTATCACTTTTTCCTTTGGAGAAGAGACCAACACCTAACTCACTACAACCTCCTTTCAGGTAGTTGTAGAGAGCGATACGTTCTCCCCTCAGCCGCCTCTTCTCCAGGCTAAACAACCCCAGTTCCCTCAGCTGCTCCGCATAAGACTTGTGCTCCAGACCCTTCACCAGCTTGGTTGCCCTTCTCTGGACACGCTCCAGTGCCTCAAGTTCCTTCTTGTAGTCAGAGGCCCAAAACTGAACACAGTATTCGAGGTGCAGCCTCACCAATGCTGAGTACAGGGGCACGGTCACTGCCCTGCTCCTGCTGGCCACACTATTCCTGATACAAGCCAGGATGCTATTGGCCCTCTTGGCCACCAGGGCACACTGCTGGCTCATATTCAGTTGACTGTTGACCAACACTCCCAGGTCGCTCTCTGCCAAACAGCTTTCCAGCCACTCATCCCCAAGCCTGTAGCATTTCATAGGATTGTTGTGACACAAGTGCAGGACTCAGCACTTGGCCTTGTTGAACCTTATACAACTGGCCACAGCCCATTGATCTAGCCTATCCAGGTCCCTCTGTAGACCCTTCCTACCGTCAAGCAGATCAACACTCCCACCTAGCTTAGTATCATCTGCAAACTTGCTGAGAGTGCACTCAATCCCCTTGTCTAGGTCGTTGATAAAGCTGAACTGTACCTGTCCACTACTAAACCATGTCTCTAAGGACCTTGTCTACCCGTCTTTTAAATACCTCCAAGGATGGGAACTCAACCACTTCCCTGGGCAGCCCGTTTCAGTGCCCGATAACCCTTCTGGCCCTTCTTGTGAATGGGTGTCACGTATGCATATGCCCGTCCAGGCCACGGACAGCCTGTTTCTCCAGGAGAATGCTGTGGAAAAGGGTGTCAAAGGCTTTACTAAAGTCCAGGTACCCTACATCCACAGCCTTTCCCTCATCCACTAAATGGGTCACCTTGTCATAGAAGGAGAGCAGGTTAGTCAAGCAGAACCTGCCTTTCATAAATCTGTGTTGACTGGGCCTGATCTGTTTGTCCTGGACATGCTGTGTGGTGGCACTCAAGATGATCTGCTCCATGACCTTCCCCAGTATCGAGGTCAGACTGACAAGCCTATAGTTCCCTGGATCCTCCCTCCGGCCCTTCTTCTAAATTGGCGTCACATTTGCCAACCTCCAGTCAAGTGGAGATTCCCCAATCATCCAGGACTGCTGACAGATGATGGAAAGAGGCTTGTGAATGCCTTTGCCAGCTCCCTCAGTACCTTTTGTTGATCTTGTCCGGCCCCATGGACTTGTGTGCATCTAAGTGGTGTGGCAGATTGCTAACTGTTTCCCTTTGGATTATAGGGCCTTCATTCTGCTCCCCATCCCTGTCTTCCAGCTCAGGAAGCTGGGTACCCAGAGAACATCTGACCTTTCTATTAAAGACTGAGGCAAAGAAGGCATTAAGTACCTCAGCCTTATCCTCATCCTCTGTCACTATGGTTCCCCCTGCATCCAGTAAAGGATGGAAATTTGGCTCTCCTTTTGTTGTTAATGTTTTTATAGATACATTTTTTATTACCTTTCAGAGAATTGGCCAATTTATGTCCTAGTTGGGCTTTAGCCCTTCTAATTTTCTCTCTGCCTGACTTCACAACATCCTTGTAGCCCTCCTGAGATGCCTGCCCCTTCTTCCAAAGCTCATAGACTTTCCTCTTTTTTCTGAGATCCAGCCAGGCTGCTTTTCTTCACCACTGGCTTATCTTTCAGCACATGGGGATGGCCTGCTCTTATTCCTCCAGAATTTCCTTCTTGAAGATTTACCAGCCTTCTGGGCCTCCTTCGCCCTTCAAGACTGCCTCCCAAGGGACTTTATCCACCAGCTTTCTGAACAGTCTAAATCCTGCCCTCCAGAAGTCCAAGGTGTCAGTTCTTTTGACCTCACTCGTTACTTCTCCAAGAATCGAGAATTCTATCATTCCATGATCGCTGTGCCCCAGGCGTCCTCCAACCACCACATCACCCACAAGGCCTTCTCTGTTCACAAACAACAGGTCCAGTGGGGCATCTTCCCTAGTTGGTTCACTCACCAGTTGTGTCAGGAAGTTGTCTTCCACACACTCCAGGAACCTCCTAGACTGTTTCCTTTCTGCTGTATTGTACTTCCAGCAGACATCTGGTAAGTCCCCTACAAGAACAAGGGTTAGTGATTGTGAGACTTCTCCTGGTTGCTTGTAGAATATTTCATCTGTCTCTTCTTCCTGGTTGGGCGGGCTATAACAGACTCCCACCATGATATCTGCCTCATTGGCCTTTCCCCTGAGTCTTGCCCATAAACACTCAACCTTATTATCACCATCATTGAGCTCAAGGCAATCAAAACACTCTCTAACACACAGGGCTACCCCTTTGCCTCTCCTTCCTTCCCTCTCCGTCCTGAAGTATTTATAGCCATCCATGGCAGCACTCCAGTTATGTGAGTTGTCCCACCATGTTTCTATGATGGCACCTATATAATAGTTTTCCTGCTGCACTATAGCTTTTAATTCCTCCTGCTTGTTGCCCAAATACATTGGGCATGAGTTTGTCTTTAGTTTCAATTTTATAGCCTGTTTCTATTTAATAGCCTCTCAAGTTTCCAACATTGTTCCTCCTCATAATAATTTTACAGTGTTAACAGGATCAAAAATACTTGATAACCTGGTTGAAAGACAAATCTTTTGAATAAATAAAAAAGTCAATAGGTGTCTTCCTGATATTTTAAGCATGAAACTATAAAATTTAAAGCTTTTTTTTTATTACTTTAGTCTTAAAATCTTTAAAGAATGTATTTTCATTGAAAATTATTTTTTATATAAAAGTTGTCATCAATTAAAGATGAAAATTAAAAATAAGATTTTTTAAAGTGAGAAAAACTTTAGACTTCATAGAAAAATATATTTCTAGTTGAAATAAATGCTTTCCTATAATAAAAAACAGATTTATTTGTTTTATTTAGTTTTGGTACTAAAGCAAAACTCTACTTTTATCCAAAATAATTAAAAAACCATATCTTCCTAACTGCAATCTAAAAAATAAGAAATGGACTGTAGGAACAGATTAAAATGTGACTGCCTTTTTATAAGCTAGAGAGCAGAGCAGCAGTTTGGGTAGTGGGATCTATTTTCAGCTCCCTGCTTTGTCTGAGGGAGATAAAGCAAGAATCCAAGCCTGTTTATCCCTACAGTACTGATCAGAACCTGACTACAAACTTCAGATCTTTGGTAATAGCAGTTGAAACAGGTAGAGTATTGTTCAAATCCTGCAGAGTAGCTTGAAATTTTTCATTAGACTTGAAAACAAGAACAAAGAAAATCCAAATTCAGTAGATATTTTGCATTGAGACTTGTATTTTTTTATATATAAATTTTTATATATTTTGTATATATGAGTATTTAATTTTTATTAGTCAGCACATAGTAAAATCAACCAAAAATGAAGAAAATATTTTCAGTAACTATATCCTGAAACCTCCAACTATTTGCAATTCAGTAATCAGTGCATATATATATATAAAATCATGGCCGTGTGTATGCATGTGTGAATCAATTTAAAGTAGATTTTAAATAGTCTGTATATGTATGATTTAATTACAAAGTGAGTCTTATACTGCTGCTAGTTTTATATATATATATATCTATAATCCTTAGACATACACCATTGACCAAGTTGGAGACTAAGATTGAACGTAGCCACACCTAGATTCCTCTCTGAACAGGAGTTTAGAAAGCAAGGGTGTCTATTCTGAACCTTGTGACTCAATGGTAGGGTTCTCCTTATCCTCTGCATCCACGATCTCTCTGCAAAACATTTTAACTCGAGTGTAACAATTTTCTTTTGTGTACTTCTTCCATGCTGTAATAGAGTGAACCTTGTCATCTTCGAATCTGTAACTAAGTTGCTGTTTTGATTAATTTTGTCAAATCACTTTGTTAATCGACTGATGATTGAGTGCTGTTAAGATACCACAATCAAATTCTGTGATTTGCCACAAATAAATTTTAAACTGCAGCTAAATCAAATTGTGTAAAGTCACTCATTCTTCACACGTCACATGACATTTTCAACAAAATAAACACTTAGGTTATTGACCAAGTATAATCCTTTGGGATGTTACTGCTATCCAATTGAAACTTCAGGAATAATACAGTAGTTTAATGTCCTTATATTAACCCAATAATACTGTGGGAGATGACACAGCATGTATCTTACTGATTTCAATGTTAGTGAAAATAATGACACTTGAGGTGCATATGTGTTGTGGGTTAACCCCAGTAGACAGCTAAGCACCAAACAGCTGCTTGCTCATGCTCCCACAGTGGGATGAAGGAGAGAATCAGAAGGGTGAAAGTGAGAATTTATGTGGGTTGAGGTAAAGACAATTTAATCAGGAAAGCAAAAGCCGCACACACAAGCAAAGCAAAATAAGGAATTCATTCACTACTTCCCATGGGCTGGCAGGGCTTCAGTCATCTCCAGGAAAGCAGGGATCCAACACACATAACTGTTACTTGGGAAGACAAATGCTGTCACTCTGAACATCCTCCCCTTCCTTCTTCTTCCCCCAGCTTTTATTGCTAAGCATGATGTCATATGGTCTGTGATACCCCTTTGGCCAGCTGGGTCAGTTGTCCCAACTGTGTCCTCTCCAAACTAACACCTCTGTGTTATCAACACTGTTTTGGTCACAAATACAAAATATGGCACCATGTGAGCAAATATGAAGAAAATTAACTCTATCCCAGATGAAAGCAGTACAACTTGGCAGAGAAAACCATTTTTCCACTTCAGTGTTTGACATAATGCAGCCTGTTAAAGGTCCAAAGCATAAGATAACACAGATCATCTTGCTAGTTTTGAATGAATCGTATTCTCATGTCTCAGGACTCCAAATCAATTATCTTAAATCAGAAGCTTTGACCATTTTCTAAATGTATATGCTTCTTTTTCAGAATGTGTAGAATACCCATAGTGATATATAGATCTGAAGAGTTTTACTATTATGACATACTCTGAATCATTTAAAAATACAAGGAGAGAGAAAAAATACCTGACATATAAAACTTTTACAAGCAAATTACTTACAATTCATTAAAAGATAGTTCTCATAGTGCAAAGAGGAAGTACTTGAAGTCATTATAGAAATAAGTTTGAAAACACAAGTATGAGTTCATTTAGTAGACCCCTACCTGTAGACTAAGTGAAAATAAATGGTGACAATTCAAGGAGCTTTTTTCCAGTTACATACAGCTAGCTGGCACTGGGAATGTTTTTGTGTGCTCTCTGAAAAACAAATTTTTTTTCAGTGTGTTATTTCTGCAAAATCATAGTTAATTTCCTTCCAAAGCTGGTTCCTATGTTTTCTTCCTGTAACTTCACTAGGGTTATTTATATAACTAGTATTGGTTTTTTGTTTGTTTGATTTCAGTGAATGTAAGACAATTATTATACATTTGGTTGATGGCATGTGAGTATTTCATGTTCAGGTCTGTTTCTAGCTCCTGTTAGAAGCTGCAATAAAACCAAGGCACAACCTGGTGATAGAGTCTTGCCATATATAAGTAAGGCTATTATGCAGGCTGCTTTAGAAGTACCAGATTAGTCCATAAATCTTAAAAATAAGCATAGGTTTAAAATGTACACAAATGAGCTATGAAGCTATTCATTTCTAAAATAACTTTTACAAATTCTACACAGATTATGAGGGACCATGCTCAGAAACATTTTAGTCTGATAGTTTCTGAGATGTTAAGCACCATTTTCAGTGAGCTGTGTCCTTATCATATGGGTAAACAGTACCACAGACAACCTAAGAACGTATTTTCCTGTTGCAATGTCCACTTGAGAATCCAAACAACTTTTTTAGAATAATAATTTTTCAAAACTCAAAGCTGCTACTATATCCTTTCTTCATTGTCCACTGAGGATGAATTAGCCCCCTGTCTTCTTTGTCTCAGTATGGGGCTGCTTGGTTTGTTCTGTTGTCCATGTTCTATCTACCTATTAGGACACAAACTACCTGTTAGGACACATTCTTATTCTCTGAATTATAATTACTTGTCCCCATTCCTCTGCTTTGCTTCCTTTATTCTTAATGCCTCTTCTTTTTTTTTATTTTCACACTGAGAAAAAATCACCAGTAGAAACTTGGGAGGGCTAGCTGGCCTGGTGTGTCACCTACTAGAAAAAAATCCAAAACAAAAAAAATAAACCAAAAAACATCAAAGAACCCGAACATCTATTTTCAAGAGAATAGAGTAACATATTATCTTTTCTTTCTTCCTGTTAGACCGTAACAGATGAAATTTTCTAAAACAATGTGCTATATAACAGATACTCAGCAGATGGGAAATTGCAATCAAATGGTTAAAGTCTGCCAAGTTGAAAATAGGTAATTATAACAAAAAATGTCAAGTAACCAAAATTCTCTACTGCTATTTACCTTAACCCACTACCTTTACATTAATATGTAAATTTATATAATTTGAAGAACAAATGCATGTTTTGCTTCATTAAAGGTTTTGTGTTGTCTTAAGGGAAAAAGAAAACCAAGTATATTAATTAACATGGCTGTCATATGAGACATTTATGCTGCTTGACAAGGCATAATTTACTGACTAAAACTCCTAAACAGAAGACAAGTGCCATAGTCTGGTTTGAGCAACATTATCTGCTGTTCCATCTTGTCTGAAAATAAGGGAGATATTTTTCTTAGTCACAATGGGGAGGCAGCTACATTTCTTAATTTAGAATGTCTTGTTACTTGGTGGTGTCATTCCTCTTCAGGCTACAAAGGGTTGAAGGAAATTAAGGAGAAATTAAAGACTCTTTGGCACAGGGAAATTAACATGCTGTAAAGTGGACTCTGAATGCACAGTGCACTATCAGTTCTGTTTCTCACTCCCCAGACGGGGGATCTAACATGCGCCTATTACAGAAGTCCTGAAAGCACTCCGAATTTTGTAGACACCTCTGGGATCCCTATTGCAGCAGCAGCCTGCACGAATGTTCCAATGAGGTGACTAAATGTTTTACAGTACGAGTATCATGGCACTTGCAAAGAGGGATGTCACTCACCTTTTCTAACTGATATCACCCTAATGAATGTATCTATGATATCTGGAAGCACATGATGGAACGTAAATGTACTCAAGAAGCATTTGGTGCATCTGAGTTTCCCTCTTAAGACACCATGCGAAACACTCCAAAGTTGGCCCAGGGTACTACTGCAGGTAGAAATGTGGATAGCAATTATCTTAGGCTTAGGACTGCCCTGCAGCATCTATGTGCTGTTTTCTATGGAGAAAACTTGAATTTTCTGAACATATATGGTAAAATAGGTTTCTGATTCAGAACATTGAAGTGACCCACTATTTGTTAAAAGCAAATCTGTGTAATGCAGAATTACAGACAACAAACTTTTGCTACACTCACAATGGTTTTCATAATTAATCCACCTTTTCTGTTAAGCCAGTAGCCTGCCCAGTAGCTATTTCATAGCTGTCTACCTGTGATAACAGCTGACCTGCTGTACTGTGATGTTAGCTATAGAAATACTATTTTGTTTGAAAGGTACTCCTATTAAAGCATTTGAAGACTAGAGAAAGTCTCTCAGTGTAATTAATAGATAAGACCTGTACTATGTACCCTTGAGGCTGAATGCTACAAATCTCACATAAGCTACAGAATATCCCTTTAGAAAAAGAAAGATGTAGTAAACTTTCCTTCTCTCTCTCTGACTCCTCTTCATGATTACTGCAGACCCTCTAATGACCACCTTTGAGGATATTGTTTTATCATTTTTTCACCCAGACACACTCCAGGTTGCAGACTCTCTGTGTAACCTGTTCCAGTGTTTGACTATTGTCATTGTACAGACTTGTACCTAATACTGAATTGGAATTCCCTTTGCTGCAACTTACGTCTGCTGGCCCCTCATGCACCTCCAAGAAGAATCTGGTCTGGTCTTCATATCCTCACAGAAGGTAGCTGTAGGTAGCAATAGGATACCCTCTTTGCCTTCTTTTCTTAAGACTGAACAAATCCAGTTCCCACAGCCTTTGTACATTGTGCCCCATCCTCCTAACCTTCTTGGTAGTTGTGTGTTGAACTCACACCAGTATGCGAAAAACTGTCTTGTACTGAGGAACCCAATTCTAAACATAGTACTCTAGATGTGATCTCACAAGTGTTCAATAGAGGGAAATAATCACATCCTTCAGCCTGTTGGTCACATTCATGCTAATACAGCCCACTATGTGGTTAATCATCTTCACTATAACAACATACTGATGACTCATATTTGAATTCTTGTCCATACCAGATCCTTTTCTGGAGAGCCTTTCACTAGCCAGTTATTGTCACCAGACAATACTGTTACATGAGGTTATTCCATCCCAGATACAGGACTTGGCATTTACCTTGTTGAACATCATGAGGGTTTTACTCACTCATTTCTCCACCTGTTAAGATGCCTTTGAATAGCAGTCCTGTCTTCCAGTCTAATGACCCTCTCCCCAATCTTCTTAGTCTGGTGTCATCCACAAACTTAATTCCAGGAGGATTTACTCTAATCTTCCTAGGGAGTGAGGCCTATGGTTTCCTAGATCCTTCTTCTTGACCTTCTGGAAGATGAAAGTGATGTTTGCCTTTTTCCAGTCATCATGAACTTCTGATTGACATGACTTTTTAAAGATGAGAAAGTCCAGTCTCATAATTATATCAGCCAGTCTCCTCAGCATCCTCAGATGCATCCCTTCTGTTCCCATGGTTATTTAATGTGTCAAGTTTGGTTAAGTACTCCCTAAGTCTATCTTATGGTAGTGTGGGTGGTACATCCCTCACACTGACTCTGACAGTTCACTTATGGTCCTGAGATGCCTGAGGCCAGGTCTTAATTGTTAAAAACAGAGGCTTTTCCATGTGCTCTGTCACTAGGTTCAATGCCTTACATTTTCCTTAGGCTTCCTTTTGCTGACAAGGTACTTTTAGAAGCCCTTTTATGGCTTTCTCATCTCTCTCTAGTTTCAGCTTCAGATGAGCTTTGCCTTTCTTAACTCCTTCCCTGCATGTACAGATTCTTATCAAGAAGCACGTCCCTGCTTCCTCCTAGATACAATGTTTTTTGAATTTTAGCTCAATCCTTAACTTCCCATTCATCAGTACTCACCTTCTGCCATGGTTACTTGACTTCCTGCATACCAAAATGTATGATTCTTGTGCTTTGAGGAGCCTTTCCTGAATATGAACAGGCTCTCCTGAGCCTCTTTACTCTTCAGAGGATTTTCCAGTGAGGTGCTGCCAAACACATCCCTGAATAAACTGAAACCTGCTCTCCTTTAGTCCATGTTTGTGATGCTACTACTCATCTTGCTCACTTCTCTTAGGGTCTTTAACTCCCTTATCTTGGGGTCATTGGTCCCTGCTGTTGAATCTGTTGTTGACCTTAATACCCGTAATAAAGAAGAATTGGTCCTTCCTTAATCATAAATAGCGTGTCCAATAACCTTCCCCTGTCAGCTCACTTGTGTCAAGAAATAATCCTTGAGACTCTCCAGAAATCTACATTGCTTGTGCCTCCCAGCATTATCCTTCCAGCATGTCAGGATGGTAAAACCCTCTGTGAGAACCATGGCCTGCAATATTGAGGCTCCCTGCAGATGTCCTCTTCTTAATTAGGCACTCTGTAGCAGAAGTGTACCACAATGTCACACACCCTATGCTGATATATCCTCTGATCCTTATCTATAAGCTCTCAGCTGCTTGTTATTCACTCCAAAGCACAACTCTGTTCACTTAACTGTTGCTTTGTATAGAGAATGACTCCTCCCCTAGTCCTCCTGGCCAGGCCTTCCTAAAGGGAAAGGCTGAGAAAGTTGCATATTCCAAGAGCCCAGTGCACAGACCCTCCTACATACCACTCAAAGGGACCAACAGCTCTCCATTTGAGTCATATGCTTTAGCTAAATATGACTTAATATTTCATTTCTATTTCTATACTGGTGAGTGTAAGATGAACTTCTTGTGTTATGCAACAATAAGCCAAATGGTATGCTGTGATGTATTCACAGGGTTGTGACATCTGTAGAAATTTCCACTCTTCAGAATGTAGTTCCATGTGCACTGTGTATGGAAGAGCCTCACCAAGGACCAAGAAAATTCACCAGTTCAGTTACACTGTTGCCTCAGAAGGCATGCAGGATGATAAAATATGTTAGGTAGCTATGTTAAAGAAGAATATTGCTATGTTTACAATAAATATTAAATGCTTTTTTTCTCCTCCCTTGATTTCCCACAGAACACTCAGTCTTTCTGGCAAAATGATGGCTCATGTTTGTCTTCTGCATCAGAAAAGCTGAAGCACAGACACTAAAAAGAGGGAAGGATACAATTAGAGACCTGGTTCCTAAGACCTCACCACTGATATTTTAAACTTAGAGGAGACAATACCTCCTGCACACCAGTATCTTTCGTTTTCCTTGCCAGCCACGTAGTCTAAGCTGCTAGTTTCATTTCAGAAAGAGCACTGAAAATGTTTCCTACTCCACTAGTCATTCTGTTAATGATTACCTGTAATATTATCCTCTCTTACCAGAGAAATAGAGAAGATTAAGTTGCTCTTAATACCTATTACAGAACTAGCAGAAGTATCTCCACTCTTGAAACTGAGATTTTCTCATTTCTCTTTCTTCCTTTCATGAGAATTATTTGTAAGGAAGGCACATACTTCCTGTACCACTTCAGATAGGGTTAGCGTGATTTGAATAAAAGCAAAGCTATAGCACAGAGTTTAGAAATGCTTGCATAAGGCAAATGTTAAATACCCTCCAGCACAGGGAAAAAAGAAAAAAGAAGAAATTAAAGCTGTAATATTTTTATTGCAGTTTGCTGAGAACAGTTTCAGTGCTTAAATAAATTTCTGTCTCAAGATTAATTAAATGATGATTACACTAATCTATTCCACTCAGGTCTTTACTGTGAGTCCATGGACATTTAAGGGACAATATACATGTTCGTGTAAAAGTACAACATTAGAGTGTAAAAGTTTATGTGTAAGTTTTTTCTTTCTCATACAGCAAAGGATAGATAATTGTTGATAAAATTTTGACAAGACAAGAGTTAATGAAATTTGTATGAGTTTCTAATTCAAAGTATATTAATGTGTCACAGTGGAAGTGCTCTTTAAATATTAAAATCCTGAAAATGTATTCAAAAGCGTATGGTACATGTAAAAATAATTTTATCATCCAAAGTTAACGAGGAGGTTGTGTGCTATGGCACTCTAATTGTAACATATACTGTAATTTTCAGCCATACAAGAGATTTAGGCGCAATCTGCTATCATAGAAGACAATTTCCACTAAAAGCCATCTGCAAAACATGGCTTCTGATGGGAAAGCCACAGGGAACAGTACCAGGCAGAACTAAACAGCAGTGTGTTAATACTGAACCACTGTTGTGATGGTTTCCAGAGAGCTTGCGGAACTTGGACCTTTCCCTTTTGGGGGTGACAAATCTAGTTAGTCTCCTGACATCCAAATGAGAAAACCGCTAGTGCATGGGAGAAATGGTCTTCTAATTGATTAATGGGAAATGCTGATCCATTGTGAGCAATACAAAAAGCTACAGTTTATAGAATGTAATAAATATTTTTGAAGTTTCAGTAAGAATGGAACAGAAGAGATTATTCTTCTCCATCCTCACAAGTTTGTAAGTTCTTATTCACATATCTCTCAAACTGCTTAGATGTTTCTGCATTGTGCTATAAAGGATATTCCTCACCAGAAACAGCTTGCAAATTGAGTAAACTATATGGGATTAAAACCAGTTTGCATATAGCTTTTTTATAAATGTAAGACCACTGTTGAAGGGATTTTTATAGAGATAGAGATGAAGAGAATAGGACAAAGCTGCAAAGTCAATGGGTGGGCTGTGAAGCTATGAGTATGTTTGAGCACATTCCATACTGATGATTTCAGCTGGGAAAAAAGTGGAGGACTCGTGTCCTGTCCCACAGTGTTTTAGGGAGTCTGGAGACAGGTTCTATCTGAGCAGAAAATACGTTCCAGGCATACAGCCAAGACAGAGAATGGCAGAAGAGACAACCAAGGGGAAAGTGAAAAGAAGAGAGACTGTCAGAGTGCAGAGTCCAAGAGAAGGGCATTTAATTAGTAACAAGCTATTATGTAAACATTTAGATAGAACTGGTGAATATTCAAAATTAAGTTTCTCATCAAAAAGAGAATATGAAGTGACAGTTAGGCTACCAGCAGCTGCTGAACAGGCAGCTAGAGATAAGAAAAAAGCATCTAGATAGAGAAGATAAGCATTAAAATGGAAGTTAAAAAACAATAACCAGTACAGGAACTATAATTGGTTTCTTAATATTTTTTTACTGCCTTTCTGCTGGGAGCTGTTTTCCTTGATGGAAAGAGATAGTGAAACCACAAGTCTCCAAAATGTTCTTTATTAAGGAAAAAATTTAAAATATGTGCAGAAGAGACATCACAACATTTGTGATCAGATGCAGAAAAGCGTAAGTCCATTCCAATTTAACAAACCTCATATGCACACGGTTGAAATAAAGTAGGTATTAAACTGCTTTGAATAACTGGTGTATTTGTACAAATCTAGCATTTTTAAAGAGATTTGGCTTTTAAGCACATGGAGGATGGATTCACTGGAGCCTCCTATACATGCCAGCCTACTGCTTTATTGCTGTATTAAACATTTCTATCAAATGCTTATGTCTTGTTGAGAAATTCTTCACCTAAACTGCAGTTCAACCTCAAATTTTCTAAAATATGCATTGTATGAATTAACAACAGCAACAATACAGATGCACATAAACAATGAATATGCAGTGACCGTCACAGAAGAAATATTCGATCTTGCAGCACATTGATTTATTCATAGGGGAGAATGAGAAAAATCTTTCTGCTTTCTCTCAAATTCTATCTTCAGTGACCCTACATGTTCCATAATTTTCTAGCAAGAGTATACATTACCCCCCTCTTTTTTATATTTCTCCTAGCTTATATTACAATTTTCTAAATATATAATCTCATGTTATTTATCTTGGTACCCAGATGCAGAATGTTTGCCTACTCTACTGACTATGGGTTTCTTGTAAATAAATCACTGTTTCAAGAGTGCATGCTGCAAGGCCAGGGTTAACTGAAACGCCAAACATTTTTCAATTATACAATGTCTCAATAACATTGTTATGCAGAACAAAGCAGAGTAATTTGATTTCCAGAATTAAAGGAGTAGATTATTGCTCCTCCACAGATGGCCTTCCATAAATCTAGAGGGAAAGAAAATCTATTAGAACAATCAAGATTTGAATAGACAATGAAAAGTGATCTAAAAATATTGCAGGTTTTCCATGACTAACGTTGCTTCAGTTTGCTAGTCGAAGGTTCTTCACAAAGTATGAAGAAACTCAGTAATATAAAAAAACCTTCACATTAAAGTAAGGGTCCCTAAATTATGATGCCATTCCACACTGTTTCCAAGGAATACATGCATAAGTATTCAAATGACAGAATCATAGTCTCAGAATAGTTGAAGTTGGCAGGGACCTCTGGAGACCCTCTTATTGTATCCCCAGGTTCAAAGCAGTGACCACCAGAGCAGGTTGAAAAGCCTGTGTCCAGTCAGGTTTTCACAGAAGCACAGAATCACACAGAATCACAGAATAGTAAGGGTTGGAAGGGACCTTGGGAGATCATCTAGTCCAACCCTCCTGCTAAAACAGTTTCACCTAGAGCAGGTTGCACAGGACATCATCCAGGCGGGCTTTGAATATCTCCAAAGAAGACTCCATAACCCCTCTGTGCAGCCTGTTCCAGTGTTCTGTCACCCTCCAAGTAAAGAAGTTCTTCCACATATTCAACTGAAACCTCTTATGTTTTGTAAATATTTGTGAGATCCCCTCTCAGTCTTCTCTTCTTCAGGCTAAACAAGCCCAACTCCCTCAGCCTTTCCTCATAGGAGGGATGCTCCAGTCCCCTAATCATCTTTTTAGCCCCCCTCTAGACTGTCTCTAGTAGTTCCTAATCTTTTTTTTTAGTATCTCCAAGAAAGGAGACTCCACAACCTCCACTGGCATTCTGTTCCAGTGTTTGAGAAACCTCTCTGTACAAAACCACAGTACCTCACTGTGAAAAAAAGTGGGGGTTTGTGTTCAGATAGAATTTCCTGCATTCCAGTTTGTGCCAACTGGCTGTTGTCCTACTACTGGCTATCACGGAGAAGAGTCTGTCCCCATCCCCTTCTTGGCCCCCATCAAGTATTTATACACGTCATCAACTCCTTTTGAGCCTTTTGTTCTCTGGGCTGAACAGTCCCAGCTTGCTCAGCATCTCCTTGTACGGCAGCTGCTCCAGTCCCTTCATCACCCTGGTAGCCCTTGGCTGAACTTACTCCAGCATGTCCATGTCTTCCCATGTACTGAGGAGCCCAGTACTGGATACAGTGTGTCTCAGCAGTGATAAGCAGAGGGGAAAGATCATCTCTGTTGACCCACTGGCAACACTCTGCCTGTTGCATCCCAGAAGGCTGGTGGTCTTCTTTGCCACAAAGACACATTGCTGGCTCATGTTCAACTTGGTTTCTACCAGGACCCCAAGGTCCTTCTCTGCCATGCTGTTTTCCAGTCAGTCAGCCTTCTATCCTCTACTGGTGCGTGGGGTTATTCCTCCCCAGATGAAGAACTGGGCATTTCCCTTTGTTGAACTTCTTGAAATTCCTCTCTGTCCAATTCTCCAGCCAGTCCAGGTCCCTCTGAATGACAGCAAGATCTTCTAATTTATCAGCAACACTCCCTACTCCCCATTTTGTATCATCTGTGAACTTGGTGAGGGTGTACTTTGTCCAATAATTCAGCACATTAATGAAGATGTTAAAGAGTATTGGCCATGGTCTTAACCCCTGGGGTACACTGAGTGACTGGCCTCCAGCTGCACTTCATGTTGATCACAATCCTTTGAGCCTGGCAGTTCAGCCAGTTTTCAATCCACCTCATTGTCCTCTTATCCAGTCCATACACAAATACTTCCTACAGTTTTTGCAAATTGTAAGAGGAACAGGAGGAACTGGACTAATAAAGAATTTACACATCTTTAGATTTGTACCTTATTTCACTGTGCAAATTTAATAAATTTTATTCCACTGCCCAATATGTTTGCTGTTTCTTAGCCCATACCTTCCCCTGTAATATCTGGAGAAGAATGATGGCTTCAGCCACCCTGCCCTCTTTATGTACAGTTTTGCAGACAGTTTTGCTCAGCCCATACGGGGAATACGGCTCTCTGTGTTTTACATCTTCTTTAATTCTTTACTCTATAATCACTCAATAAGGAGTTATTTTGCTACTTTAAATCAAAATATATAAAGATTGTGCAATACATTGTGAATTACATATGCCAAATTGTGTAGCATGAGGAAGATTTATAATTTAAATTACCCTGGTTTCAAGACTATAATTTAGCAATTTCTGGCATAAAGTTTCTAGGCATTTACCATCCTGAATAAATAGCACAACATCCTTCCTTTAAAATATACTCATTTGCCTAAACCAAACATTCCACAACCAGGAAGAACAAGTCCACTACTTGCTCTGTTCCTTTGATAATCAGATATCATTCTATCAGAAAGAAAATCATCTGTATAACCACTTAGATCAATAATAACAAACCAAAACAAAACAACATACTGTAGCCAGGATCCTTTCTTTGTTTACACTTGTCACCCCACCCTATACAAAATTTTTCTTTTTCTTCTTTTCCTTACTCCTTGGCAATTATTCATTTTCTACTTACTACATTGACATACAGACATAAAAAAGTTTTCACGTTACCAAAACCCCTTACAGGTGGTTCTTCATGTGTAAAATATGAATAAAATATCAAATACAAACAGCAAGAGCAATTGCCAGATGGAATTCTTAGTTTCTGTTAATTTCTTTTCCTGGGCAATTAAAGTTTTAGCTGGCTCAAGGCTGAAGCAAATATTTTTGATCTACCAGCTACCAAGAAAAGAGGGGTGAATTATTGGATAGATTTTAAACACATATGTTACCACCATAAGATAATTTCCAGGCAGAAAGTTAGAATGACTCTTTAAATCATTGGCATTGCTTGTGACATTGCAACACTGGGAAGTGTCGAACAATGAGTGTATAGTACTGAAACCATAGGAAAATACTGACTAAGCTTTATGCAGGAATCAATAACCACAAACATCAACAATATGTATGCTGCAACTACTTGGGTACATCAATTACTTCTAACAATTGGATAGGGAAAGTTTTTTCAGAATAGGAACAGATTTTAATTTTTAGCTCCAAGCAACGAATGAAAAAAAAAAAAAAACTTCAGCTATGCAACTGGTAAAGTTTAATAAGACAGAGGCAAATTCAAGAAGGGCAAAAGACCACCAAGCATCCTTGCAGAAGAATATTTACTTTTTTACTTTACATTTGGGAAAAATATTTTAGAATTATATGTAAAGAAGCTGTAACAGAAATTGCAAACAGTTGGGAAGATCAGCTGTTAAAAATGTCAGTGTATGCTTAGGACAGACTATCTAAGAGCTTTTTGGAAAGCTATTATGTTCAAACTTGTGGCTAACAAGATGGAATATGTACAGGCAAAGTGATCAAATAAATTGCAATTAAAATAAATTGCTAATATTGGGGAAAAAAATTCTTGTCAGAAAGGACCAAGAAAAGTAGTGTATTCTAGGCCAATGAAACAAGGAAATAGTAGCAATAGTGGCAGCTTTAATTATTATTCTTACTCACAGTTCTGATAAATTATTGTTGTCATATTGAAAAAATTGGAAACCTAGGAGGACACAGAGATTTTAAAAGGTTTCTGCAAACACGTTTTGTGAATGACATTCCTTTTTGTTGAAAATGGAGACAAAATAAACCTTTATAGACAAGTATGCATTTAAAGGAAGACAGTTATATATTTTTTGTAGAAACTATATGAAATATTTTTCTTGGACTTGGTTTGTAATAGGAACATTAGTGCCTTATGGTTACTTATTTATTTGTAATTTTACTGAGATACTCCAAATATGCCACTGTGTTTACAATAATTTTAAATTATATCTGCAATATAATTTCAGCATGATTCAAGCTTGTGTGTGTGTGTGTGTGTGTGTATTTGCCTTTCCTTGGAAGTTTTATTCCCAAGACATAGATAATAAATGGAGCATTTACTTTCATAATTTGAGGCAATACTACAAAATAAATGAGGTGTTGGTTAATCTATGATATTTGGTCTTCAATTAATCATGACCAATATAAAATAAGTATCTCATTATTTATGTTGATGTCTCCACAAAAAAAAACAAGTATAACAACAGGATTAGAAGACATCAATTATTTCTTTGGTAAATGTTGTGTTAAACAAAATGTTATTTGCAGGCTAAGACGTTTATGATTAAGTACAGATTTAAAAGAGAACTGATCTATCAGTGCAGTCTTGCTGAAATCACGTATAGTTAAGAACCTGCCAGTCTTTTAACCCTCTTTATACAGTAGACTATCTATGTGAAAGCTCTCTGTGTGCTGGAACTTGGGTTTACTCTATCATCTCAGTGATAATTTTGTGGAAAAAAGACAATTTTCATTGAGTTCCATCAATGTGTGCTGGAACTTGGGTTTACTCTATCATCTCGTGATAATTTTGTGGAGAAAAGACAATTTTCATTGAAATTTTGTTATCAGTTCCATCAGAAACAATAGCAAATTTCTGTTGTCTTAAGGTGTATAGGATTGAGATATTAAGGAGATGTGAAATTCTAGTGTTTATTTGATGCTCTTTCTGAGGTCAGTCAGGATTGTATATGGGTCAGGTAAAGATTTAGGCCCACAAAGAGTGCTTTGGAAAACCACACCATTCCTCCGTTGTTCATCTAGTTAACTGTGCCTTAAGTTGTAATGAATGAACAAAAGGGTCAAGATTACTGCTTAAGCTGCAGTAGCATTAGCATTTTGTTTGTTTTCTAATGATATGAGGAGAAAATTTACCATTTGAAAGAGAGGGAGAAACGTGAAGAGGACTGGTGAAGAATAAATAATAACGGTAAGTAGACTAAACTGGAGACAGAAACTATAAGATTCTTTCAAGCTTGTGTTGACTGTGAGAAAGAAGGCTTTGAAAGAAATTAGGGAATCTGTTGTGTGTGACTCTTGGATACACTCTCATGTTGTAGCTCAGCTCTCACTGCCTAAAAGATGCATAAGCCCAAGTTATACTTGTCCTTCACGAGAATGAATACTCAATGTGGTATTTTACCTATGTAATAGATAAATATAAAGAAAGATGTCATACAAATAGTTTAGAATGGTTATCACTTAGTTTTTGAATCTGATGTAAAAAGTCATGATTTTACTTGTAACAGATGCATTTTTAAGCTCTACACAATATTTTACATATAGCATATGTTCTTGATTTATTGCCCTCTTGTTCCTCATATGGAAGTTAAAGTTGCATGGGGTAGCTATAAGACATTACTGTTTTGACTGGAAGTGAAAATATCTTGCTGAAAATCTGGAAAGGAATTGCTAGATTTTGAGTCAAAGTAGTAAGGATATGTGAGCAATCCAAAACACTACTCAGAAACGTCCTACTTCTCCAGAAGGCTGTTGATTCGATTGGTCATGAACTTCTATGAGTGTGACAACATTAAGATTTTTGTCAGACTAATAAGCAAGCAGATTAAAAAAAAACCAAAACCAAACAACCAAACAACCAAACCTCATCATAGAATCATCATAGAATCATCATAGAATGTTTTGGGTTGGAAGGGACCCCTAGAGGTCATCTAGTCCAACCCCCCTGCAGGAGCAGGGACACCGCTAACTAGATCAGGTTGCTCAAAGCCCCGTCCAACCTGGCCTTGAATGCTTCCAGGGATGGGGCCTCCACTACCTCCCTGGGCAACCTGTTCCAGTGTTTCACCACCCTCATTGTAAAGAATTTCTTCCTTATATCTAGTCTAAGCCTACCCTGGTTTAGTTTAAAACCATTACCCCTTGTCCTGTCACTGCTGGCCCTACTAAAAAGATTGTCCCCATCTTTCCTATAGGCCCCCTTTAGGTATTGAAAGGCCGCAATCAGGTCTCCCCGCAGCCT
>NW_009260269.1:674687-689625 GCF_000687185.1 Egretta garzetta | reverse complement strand
GCGTCCCTGTACTCTTCCCAGGATGCCTGTCCCTGCTTCCACTGCCTGTGCAGTTCCCTCTTCCTCCTTAGTTTGACCAGCATCTCTTGTCTCAACCACACTGGTCTCTTCCCTTCTTTGCCCGATTTCTTACACCTAGGGATCGAGAGCTCTTGCGCTCTGTGGATCACATCCTTAAAGATCTGCCAGCTCTGTTCTGTTCCCCTGTCCCCGAGGACCGTTTCCCAGGGAGTCCTCCTGACTATCTCCTTGAGGAGCTGGAATTTTGCTTAACCTTAAATCACTGTCTTTCTCTTCACATCTACTGTATATATTTCACTTCTCTTAATTTCCTATAAATATTTTTCCCCCTTCAAAATATATTTTGTCTATGAGAAACCGAAGTTTTTGCTGAGATGAGGAGAGCAGAGAATACTTCATGTTTTGCTGTTGCAACACAGAATTTCATGATACTGGTCCAGTTTTCACCTAAAATCAATGTCTTTTTCAAACTCTGTACAGCACTTTTAGAATCCTTGTTGTTTACTGTTATTAAAAGATTAAAAGAATTATAAAATCAGTAACTGTATACGAGTATGTCTACACTTAAAGTTGGATTACAACATATAAAAAAGTCATTTTATAATATATACTCAAAAGACTCTAGTTTTCAGTCATCAACACATAGAAACTATTTGCTTTCTTGTTAAGTTTTGTAAGTGTTTTATGTGAGACTGAAAAGATCAGAGCTGTTAGCTCCCTGAAGCTCTTTTACTGTGTGCAATGAAGTAGACATGTTACAAATGTGGAAACACATGTTGCATACAATGAAATGGATTAATATCCCTTTATCTAATACTTGAGAATTTTTTCAAGGGTATGTATGTTAAACTTAACAGAAAAATTATTGGCTTTATTTTGCCACTTTGTTCAGGAAAATTTTGAAAGACATGTGAAGAGCCTCCTCCAAAAGGACCTCCTCTATAGGACAAAGAAAGTGTTTAAGAGCAGATGAATTCTGAGACTGCTGTATGTAAAACAACAAAGACTCTGATTATATATAATATTTCCAGTTCTAAAAATAAAGAATGCCATGGCAACATTATCTACTTGTAGAGAAAAAAGAACACATAAAAAATTTAATTCTGAAACTATGAAAGGTAAATCAACATCCTTTCTATAAAACTGTTATAAAGTATACACTAAGCTATTTTTAATATTTGGGGGGAAAAAAAGAACCAAATCCCCCCAAAAAACTTGTAAACTGATGATAGAATAAGATGTAGTATTGAATTCCTCACAGTGCAATACCACTGTACTATACTACTATGCTGTGCTTTAACCCAGCAGGCAGATGAACACCATGCAGCAGCTCGCTCCCTCCTTCCCTCAGTAGGATGGGGGAGAGAATAAAAAAAAAAAAAAAAAAAAAAGTAAAATCCATGGGTTGAGATAAAGACAGTTTAATAAAAGAAAAGGATAACAATAATAATAATGGTAACAGAATACAAAAAATATACAAAACAAGTGATGAACAATGCAATTGCTCACCACCGGCTGAACAATGCCCAGCCCGTCAAGCAGCGATCACTCTCCCCCCAAGGGGGGCTAATTTCCTCCAAGCATGACGTCATATGATCTGGAATAGCCCTTTGGCCAGTTGGGGTCAGCTGTCCTGGCTGTGCCCCCTCCCAGCTTCTTGTGCACCTGGCAGAGCAGGGGAAGCTGAAAAAGTCCTTGACTGGTGTAAGCACTGCTCAGCGACAACTAAACCATCAGTGTGTTATCAACATTCTTCTAGTACTAAATCCAAATCACAGCACTATGCCACCTTCTAGGAAGAAAATTAACTCTATCCCAGCCAAAATCAGGACATACCATTTCTACATGACTCCAAAGAACACAAGGCAGTAAGGAACTGAAGACTTGCATACAGGTATATTCCTGTTTTATTATACACATCTGGGAAAGCAGCAGGCAGGGGCTGTGTGTCTTGTCCCAGCTTTCAAAGTAAAGGTAAAGTATCCAGAAAATGAAAACAGGACTCTCTATGCAAAACTGCTAGTCTTGCTAACCTTACAGAATCACAGAATCACAGAATGGCAAGGGTTGGAAGGGACCTCTGGAGATCATCTAGTCCAGACCTCCTGCTAAAGCAGGTTCACCTAGAGCAGGTTGCACAGGACTTCATCCAGGCGGGCTTTGAATATCTCCAGAGAAGGAGACTCCACAACCTCCCTGGGCAGCCTGTTCCAGTGCTCCGTCACCCTCAGAAGAAAGAAGTTTTTCCTCATATTCAACTGAAACCTCTTATGTTTCAGTTTGTGCCCATTGCCCCTTGTCCTGTCGCTGGGCACCACTGAGAAGAGTCTGGCTCCATCCTCACGACATCCACCCTTAAGATATTTGTAAGTGTTGATGAGGTCCCCTCTCAGTCTTCTCTTCTTCAGGCTGAACAAGCCCAACTCTCTTAGCCTTTCCTCATAGTGGAGATGCTACCGATAACCTCCCTCGATTTGCTGGCCACACTCCTCTTAATGCACCCCAGGATACCATTGGCTTTCTTGGCAACAAGGACACACTGCTGGCTCATGGTCAGCTTGTTATCCACCAGGACTCCCATGTCCCTCTCAGCAGATCTGCTTTCCAGCAAGTCATCCCCTAGCCTGTACTGGTGCATGGGGTTCAACCTCCCCAGGTGCAGCACTCAACACTTGCCCTTCTTGAACTTCATCAGGTTCCTCTCTGCCCAACTCTCCAGCCTGTCCAGGTCCCACTGAATGGCATCACAGCCTTCCAGCGTATCAGCCACTCTTCCCAGTTTTGTGTCATCAGCGAACTTGCTGATGGTACACTCTGTCCCCTCGTCCGGGTCATTGATGAATAAGTTGAACAAGATTGAGCTGAGTACTGAGCCCTGGGGAACTCCACTAACTACCGGCCTCCAACTAGACTCTGCACTGCCGATCAGAACCCTCTGAGCCCTGTCGTTCAGCCAGTTCCCAATCCACCTCACTGTCCACTCATCCAAGCCACACTTGAGGATGTTATGGGAGACAGTATCAAAAGCCTTTTAAAAGTCTTGTAGGCGAGGTGTTTAGAGACATGGTTTAGTAGTGGACAGGTATGGTTGGACTCGATGTTCTTAAATGTCTTTTCCAACCAAATGTTCCTATGATTCTATAAGTGACATTATTTGCTGTACCAAATGCTTGGAAGCTAAAATCTAGAGTTATTTCACATCTAGCCAATCTATTTGTGTTGTTTACAGTAGTTTTAATTACTACATTTTGTGGTAGAGACAAACATTGATTTAACATCATTCCTTTTCACTTTAGCTCTGAAAAATTTCATGAGGGAAAACTCTGTTTGGGCAATATTCATGATGAAAATAGTTATTCTTTTTTCAGGAGAACAGAAAAAAGACCTAAAATGAAAGAGTCTGGCATTGTGATGTTGAGTCTGATTTGATCCATCTAAAACCATAAGAAAGCAAACTCATCAGAAGACCAGACTGTAGTCAGTCTGGCTGGGATGGAGTTATTTTTTTTTTTACAGCATCCCATGTGGTACTGTGCTTTATAGCTGTGATTAAAACACTGTTGATAACACACCGATATTTTGGCTTCTTCTGAACAGTGCTCGCACAGCATCAGGGTTTTCCATCTCCCAGTCTGCCCTGCTCCTCAACTCCCAGCTAATAATGGTGGGGGTGAGCAAGAGGCTGGGACTATACATAGCTGGGACAGCTGACCCAAACTGACCAAAGGGATGTTCCATACCATATGCCATCATGCTTAGTAGTAAAAGCTCAGGGAAAGAAGGAGGAAGCAGGGATGTTTGTGGTTACAGCAATTGTCTTCCCAAGCAATCATTATGCATGCTGAGACTTTGCTTTCTGGGAATTCACTCAACATCTACCTGTTGTGGACAATAGTGAATGAATTCCTCTTTTTGCTTTGCTTGTGTGTGCAGCTCTTGCTTCCCTATTAAACTACCGTTATCTACATCCACAAGTCTTCCTGCCTTCCTTCTATTTTCTCCCCATACTGCAGGAGAGTGGAGTGAGAGAACAGCTGACTAGGTGTTTGTTGGCAAAATATGTGATAAAAAAATATTTCTCATATTTTTGTACTTGCTTCTTACAGAGGAACTGACAAAGTCTCAGTCAAATCAACTAGAAAGACTTGATAAAGTTGCTTCAGGATAAAACTATTTTAAATGGTGGAAGGGGTGTAGCTGACTTCTGGCCATAAATCACAGAAATGTTGACATATAGAGACAGATAGTTAACGGGGAATGCTAAACAAGTGTTTATATTTCAACTTATTCAGGGCCTTAGATGTCTAACTCAGGATAACACGTTATGTACCTCCATGCATTTCAAATCCAAAACTTGAGTTTTTGCCAAGCAGGGTCACTCTTCTGAGCACTTAACCACGCTTCATATCCAATCACTCTGAAAAATAAGGTAATTAATTCTGTCACTTTGGAGTTCTTTGTTGCAAACACAACTATTTTGTGATCTTGGAGCAGTGTATTTCATGGTATGGTAATGCTGTTCCTAATAGACGTTCCACAATGCTTTTGAATTTTTAGAAGGCAGAACAGCAGGACATAAACAGCTGCTTGCTGAGAGTTGAATATGAGGGGAAAATCAAGATGGTAACATTGCAGGTTTTTGATGACGTGCATGGGTGGATTGATGGGAAACTGTATGACTACATAGAAGTTCACATCGATCTTCACAACTTTTCACAAGTTTAAACAAAGTTCAAAGAACATTGAAAATATGACCTCAAGAAATGGATTATGGGATTTAGAACTGTGATGCCTAAGTATTAGGTTGAGGTGGTGTTGTGGTTTAATCTGGCAGGCAGCTGAACACCACACAGCCAGTCACTCACTCCCCTCTTCCCTCAGTGGGATGGGGGAGAGAATAGAAAAAAAAAGAAGTCAAACCCATGAGTTGAGGTAAAGACTAAAGACAGTCCAATAAAACAGCAGAAAAAAGAAAAAAAATAGTAATAATAATGGTTAGGGAATATACAGAATATGCGAAACAAGTGATGCACAATGCAATTGCTCACCACCCATTGACCGATGCCCAGCCCATCCTGAGCAGGAATCACTCTCCCTCCAGGAAACTCCCCCCGAGCATGATGTCATATGGTCTGGAATACCCCTTTCTCCAGTTGGGGCCATGCCCCCTCCCAGCTTCTTGTGCACCTGACAGAGCATAGGAACCTGAAAAAGTCCTTGACTGGTGTAAGCACCACTCAGCAACAACTAGGTGTGTGATAACACATCAGTGTGTTATCAACCTCTTCTCATACTAAATCCAAACCACAGCACTATGCCAGCTACTAGGAAGAAAATTAACTCTATCCCAGCCGAAACCAGGACAGGTGGTCAGGTAATTACCTGTGCAGGAGTTCAAGCAGTATATATTCTTTTCCATCCTCTTATTGTGATTGTGATTGCATTTATCACATCATCAAAATAAGAATATCTTTTGCCACAACAGGTGCATGTCCATTAATATGAATAGATGTATTTTGGTCATATGACAGTGATTTTCTAAGTAATGTGGCAGAGATGATATTTAGGAACAACATGGCAGGGGGTTCACTTGGCTTTTCACAGTCTTCTTCATGAAGCACATCTAGGGAGATGTTATGCTTTGTGTCAGATGAATTGTTTTGGCAGGCCAGACCCCATTACTGGTGCTAGGCTCTGTGCCTAGCTAAATGATCCGATAATCATCCATTCAATTTAAAAATATTTTCTTCTGAGAGGAAATTGTTTCTTATTTAATAGCTTTTATTTCAGGAATGTCATCATTCTGGATTAGAAGTAGTGAGTACCCATACAGGCTACTTACATGTTACTCCTTCCTGGCCACATGTAAGCTAAAGTTAAAATCTCAGAAGACACCATTTCTGCATCAGATTCTCAGAACACAGAGTATACATTCAAAATGCTTTATGGGATATCTGTTATTCCAAACCAATCAGGCAAGTATTTTCAGACTTGTGCACCCTCTGTCAGTTTACAAATAACTGCCATTGATATTGTAGCTGTTTCTCTGCCTAGTGAAGTCACTTTTTAATTGGCTTCAGTGGAAATGAATGAATACCAACTGACAGAGGGATCTTCATTTCTAAATTTAAATATGTCTTCAAAATAAATATTTAAATAATTTCACATATTCCTTCTTAAAAGGATGATTCTATAAAATGGACTTTGAATGACTGTAATTATTGTTACACATATAAACAGCTGCGTCATGAATATAACTCATCAAGATAGTACTAATTGCTGTGCAGTTACAAATTCAAAGTCATGAAAGATAGACAGCAATACAAAAAACTTATCCAGTTCAACAGCAACCTTTTGAGTCATAGGAATTGTCTCATAAATAAAAATGCAAATCTATCACAAGTTTTCTGTTTTAGGACAACTGTATGTGTTTTGCTGAAATGAAGGGGAAGAAACAGCAATTCTTTCCAGGCTTAAAGACAGTGTGGTGCATTCTTCAGAAGGGCAATCAAGAAAGAACAGTGAATGACTGAAGAGTAAAAAAGTGGCTTAAGAAATAGAGAACCTGAGAAGAAACACAAACATATTTCTGAAAATTAAATATATATAGCTGCAGATGCATTGATAATAATAATTTATGAGATTTTTTCACTTTCTTACAAAACAAGCTGAGATGGTGTTTTGTGCAGAAATAAGAGGATTTTGTTATTTTCCTTGTCTTACCAGAAAATAGACTGAAAGAGCATAATTTTTCTTTCAAAACATTATCATATTCATGATTTCTCTTTAGCTTTTAATGTATTGTCATATTCATATTTGTATATGGATGTAGAGTTTTGTATTAATGTTTGTGCAGACAGGAGTCATTTCACCTACTTTTGCAGTGTGATTTTTTTGTTTAAGATTGAAAGTGAAAATATTTATCAACTAAGCAGAAGAATATTATCAAAATCGAAATTTACCAAGTCATCACATTCTTGCTATACATTGTCTGAAACAGATTCTTTCTGGACCTCAGATATTCACATAATCACAGAATGATAGAGATTGGAAGTGACCTCTCAAGACCGTCTGGTCTGACCTCTTGTTCTAAGAGAGACACCTAGACCTGGTTGTCCAGGCCCATGTCCACATAGCTTTTGAATAACTGCATGGATAGAGGTGCTCCCTGGGCAACCTGTGCCAGTGCTCAGTCACCCTGCCAGTGCAAAAGTGTTTTGTGATGTTCAGAGGGAACCTCCTGTGTTTCAGATTGTGCCCATTGACTCTCTTCCTGTCCCTGGACATCACTGAAAAGAGCCTGGCTCCATTTTCTTTGCACTCTCCCTTCAGATGTGTATTCCTTCATTCTTAATAATTTTTAAAAAAAATATGGTATCAAAATACAGGCATGGCTCTTTTTTGTAAGTTTTGTGACATTCATACATACAATATTTCTCCTTAGTTATATAAAATAAAACCTCTCAGAGCTGAGAAAATAATTTGGGAATTTAAAGCTCAGAATTCTGTAACTAGAACTGGATTCATGTTTGACAGAGATTTTGGCAAGTTTCTCAAGTTGATCAAAGAGTATATTCTACATTCGTCTATTAAAATTAGGGAGGGAAGAGGGAAGCAGAACATACCCCTGATTTTTTTTTTTTAATTGATAATAACATCCATGATCATCTTCAGTTTGCTAAGAAAACGTATTACAGAAATACCATCAGGTATTTAAGAAGTTCTACCAAAAAAAGTTCAGACGATTGCTTTTCATGCCTATTCCCCTGGGTAAGATGTCCTTAAATGATTGAATGAAAATTTATGTATAAATATATGCTGCTGTATTATACTGCCTGCACAGATCATACAACAAGAATTAAAAGCTACCATAGAAAGCTATTTTCCATAAATTTGTCTTCCCCAAGTCATTATGTATTCCAAAGAGAAAGATGTGGGTTAATTTTCACATTATTTTAATAAAAATTATTTTAAGTACTGTTCAGAATTTCCTGCTACTGAGTATATTGAAGCAATATTGTGGGTTTCTACCCCAGGAAATGGGGCTTTTCACAGGAGTAATGGATTTTCTTTTTTGAAAAGGAAGACAGCCTCACAAACTGCTGAAAATCCCGGGGTAAAACACAGGTTTGCCTTTTAAGCTACAGGTCATCATCAACAAGAACATCTGCTCATGGTTCCCAGTCACAGAGGAAGGATTCTTATTCATATTCTGCATATTTGATAGCAGAAAAGTGTGGTTTGCATCTAAATGCATGAAATTCTGTTTCATGTTTTGCAATTATTGGTCACACAAGAGAACCTCTTCAGAATTACACTCTGGGGTCTGGTTGAACATTGGGGCCTTTGAGATGCTAACAAACTGCTAGTGGAAGTTATTAAGGGCTGGATATATTGTCAGAGAGTTAGCACATTGTAGGGTACTTTACTCATAAAAGAAAGCACATTATAGTTAGAATCTAATTAAATCTAATTCTTTTATGAAATTATAACAAAACCTCAACTCCACAGAAGAAAGAGCTGCTCATTATTTGGGTAGTAAATGCTGCAGCTGTCAAAAGGGTTAAAAATAAAATCCTAGAAGAATTCAACACCTGAAATAATTAAGGTTATGGTTTAAATCAAAGGTACTTGCTTTAAGATATGCAAATTAAGTTATAGTTAATTAATGGCTATTAATAAGAATGTGAAACTATTTATTTTCTAAATGTATAGTTGCAGTCTGTGTAAGAACAAGATCTTATATTGTTATTGGACCTGAAAAGCTGGTATTGGATCTTCACCTCCCCAGGTCAACAGGATGATACAGTAGATTTCAAGTTCAAATAATCTTTTAGTGAAATATTATGTTATTGTGAGCTGGTAGTCTTCTGACAGATGCCTCTGTTCCTTTGGCATCTGTTTAATCTCTAATAGAAATATTTGTATCTATCTCACTACTTGATTCTAAGGACAAGGTAAGGGTAAGAAGGCTCTGGAAGCTGGGCTTTCTGCACTGTCCTAGTATACATGCTTTGACAGCAGTTGGTGTAATAAATTTTTCTATACTCTCTATTATATATCTTGAATGCCATTGGGCCCCTCCATCGCAGGTATGACGCTTGACACAAAGGAATCATGAGATAAGGCAAGGCTGGACAACTACACCAGTAGCATCTGCCAGCATCTAAGTATCTAAGCAGTTATATCTCTCCCAGAACCTGAAGAAGGATTTTGAATAAGTGTACAGAAAAAAACATTATGGCACTTCTGTGGGAGCTGTATACTTGACTTTTTTAAAATAGTCCCAAAAATGTGTGAATTTGAAATATCTAGTATGTATACAAAACCCTGTTGTATAAACTAGGAGTGATAAGGAAATGGCTAGCAAGGACGCAAGTGCTCCATGCGGGATTTAGGCATGAATATGGTAATGCTACTATCAAAATTCCAACCAGCCAGTTGGAAAATGGATTTTGAAAAACAGCGTTCGTTCTGTGATAATTGCAGCTTAAATCCTTAACGCTCCAGGAGAATTCATACTCCATTAAATTAAGTGCTCTACAGAAGCAGACTGCAGAAGCCCAATCTGTAAGAAACATAAGCTAAAAGGAGACTGGACTTAAATATGGGACTTTCCAAAAGGCATGACAACAGAGAGCTACAAAGCAAGTGATTGAACTCTCTCTACCAACCCAATTCCAGCTACATGAAGCCTCAGAACAGAACACCATTCAAGGACAGCATGCACACCTTTTGAATATAATGTAACTTGTCTCCTGTGTGATCTCTATATACACACAAGCACTGATTGTCATGGGAGTATTTTGCACATTTCGTTCAACAGTATAATCCTTCACAATATTGACACTCAAATGAAAATATTCTAGTGTTAACTGTACTGAACAGATAAGAATGGAAGCGTTCAGTTTTAGGATTATAGTTTCAGAGTCTCCAGATTTACATAGCAAAAAATTGGCTTGCCTATTTGTCTTTCAAGACATAAAAATGAGAAAGTTTGTGTTTATTTTCTGGTGTCTTCTTTCTGGATGCGGTTGTTCCAAACACTGTCTTAGGCTGAAGAGTGCAAGATGGCAGGTTCCAAAGAAAATCATCTGCTTTTTGCACAGATGGAATCCTGCCCAATATCATGTCAAATCCTCAGCTTCTGGCATCTGCTTCTCCCCAGACTCTTTATTTCGATTTTTTAAAATGGTTATGCCATGATGGCATGGCATTCTAGCTAGACCTACTTACAAACTGTAACCTGGAGCTTTGAGAGCTTAATATCTCCACCTGCTATTCAATTAATTCTTTTTTAAACCTCATCAAACTTATTAGTCTAAGAGACACCTAATTAAAGTTCCCTGTGTGTTCATCCCAGCTAGCATATTTCAAACAACACTTTTGCATGAATTGCTGACAAGTTAGTTTATTTTATATCAAAACTGTGACCCTCTTTTATGTCTTCTGACACAGCATGTACAGACAAGACCGTCTTCACTCATACCACATTAATCTTAAAAAAATAATGGTTTGAGTTATTAAAGAAATAAAAATATGTGCTACGTGGGAAAAATGGATTGATTAAATAGACAAAGTACAAGGTAGACATCCACATCTGAGCTACTTGTCTGAAGTCCCTTTATAGTCAACACAAAAAAAAGCAATTTTGAGATGTTATTCCTCTTATCATGAGGAAGACATTTAAATTGGGTCATATTAATTACACTCTAAAAGTTCTTGTTCTCAACATGCATAATAAAAAGAGTCTAGACAACTGGCTCAGAGGTAGATGTCTGCATTCCAGATTTCTAAAATTAGACATCAGGTGACAACTTTGGGTTCAAAAAGACAGAAAGGGAACCAAGTGATCAAATATGCTGATACTACCAGTCCAGTGTGCAGATTTTGCTAGCGCTCTTGTGTCAACTGAATTACGGTCTGAACCTGCTCCCATCCATATTAAAAATGTGTTAAAACTGCAACTTTTATAACAAGCACTTTTGTTCTTGCTCTTTTGGAAAGCAGGAATCAATTGAACATTTACAAGAAAATCCCATCTTCTAATCCAGTAGTCTTTCCTTTTCATATTGTTCCACTATTACTAGTTCTTTGACTTGAGCAGGAGAATTAATATGCAGAAAGAAAGGTTACTAGTGTTTATATTAAAAATATTCCTTCTTATTTTTGAGGAAAAGCTTTCCTTTAATTGACTGTTCTGGGCATTTGAAGATTAAGAAAGAGAGGTGGTATGTTCTGCAAACTGGAAGAGAATAAACTTATCCTACTCTTCTATTTGTATTTTTGAGGGAAAAGTAGTCACATCTTTCTTGCCTCCATTTCCATGCCCATGTACATACAGATAAACTCTCATGGTCCAGACTTATCTGGCAGTAAGGAAAAAAAAAAAGCCTTAAAAGATAGCAAACCTCTCACATGAAGCTGAAACCTCAGTTCCTTCCTGTTTCTCAAGAATTTCTGGGGGGGAGCTTTCATTAGCATAGAGTCAAATCCTCAGACTGAAAAAAAGTATCTAAATCTTGCTTTGGCTCCTTTCTATTCCACCACTTGAACTAACCCTCACACACTCATATGCCATTTGGATTTTAAGTGCCACAGGAGTAGAAGGAAACAGTGTGTATAAAATTCAAGGAGCTTTCTCTGTTATTACTCTACTAGACTCCTCACCTGCCAGGTTGGTGATAATATGTCTAGACTGCGTGTATGCTAGCAGAAGAAAAACAAGATGTGATGGAAAGTGAGTAGGAACATTCCAGGTGAGGAATAGAGTGTGTGTGGCAAGCAAGGAGATAAAAGACATCTCTCTGTGGCGATTGATAAAATTGCAGCCAACTCAGAAATTGTTTGAGACTTGCTGCTCCGGATGGATGCGCATCTATGGGGCATGAAGGGATTCAACCCAGAGTAATGGAAGAGTTGGCAGATGTCATCATAGGATCTCTCTCCATTATTTTTAAACCATCTTGGGAGTCTGGAGAGGTCCCAGTTGCCTGAAAGCTGGGAAATATCCCAATTTTTGAGAAGGGTAAGAAGGAAGACCCTGGTAATCACAGGGTCAGTCTCACTTCAATGCCTGCTAAAATTATGGAGAAGATTATTCTGAGAGTTACTGAAAAACACTTGAGAGACAATGAAGTCATTGGTCATAGCCAACATGGGTTCATGAGGGAAAAGCCCGGCTTGTCCAACTTAATTTCCTTTTATGACAATGTCACCCATCTAGTTTACTGAAGGAAGCCAGTAAATGTGAGGGGTTTGGGGTTTAGCTTTTGTTACTGTCTCTTGCAGTGTCCTTATGGATAAAATGTCCAGCACACAGTTAAACAAGTCCATAATATGTTGGGTGAGCAATTGGCTGATGGGTTGGCATCAAAGGGTTATAGTAAATGGGGTTACATCAGTCTGACAGACAGCCACCAGTGGGGCTCCCCAGGGCTCGATGTTAGGGCCAGCGCTCTTTAATGCTTCTATAAATGATCTGGACACAGGAATCAAATGTACATTAAGTAAGTTTGCTGGTGATACTAAAGCAGGAGGAGCTGTGGACTCCCTCAAGGGTAGACAGGCTTTACAGAGAGATCTGGGGAATCATATGAAATTGAACGAGAGCAAGTGCCAGATACTCCACCTGGGATGGTTATATGTACAAACTGGGGGACAAGAGGCTGGAGGGCAGCCCCACAGAAAGAGATCTGGGGGACTGGGTTGATGGCAAGTTGAATATGAGTCAACAGTGTGCCTGGCAGCCAAGGGCCAGCCGTGTCCTGCTGTGCATCAAGCACACAAAGCTAGCCTGTCAAAGGAGGCAATTGTCCCACTCTATACTGCACTGGTGAGGCCCCACCTAGAGTACTGTGTGCAGTTTTGAGTGCTTCAACATAAGGACATTGAACTTCTCGAGGCATGTGCCCCGAGGAGGGCAACCAAGATGGTGAAAGGTCTTGAGGGCAAGACTTACAAGAAGTGGCTGAGGTCACTTGGTTTGTTCAGCTTGGAGAAGATAAGGCTGAGGGGTGACCTCATGGCAGTCTACAACTTCCTTAAGGGGGGCAGTGGAGGGGAAGGTGCTGATCTCCTCTCTCTGGTGACTAGTGATAGGACGCAAGGAAATGGAATGAAGCTGCATCAGGCGAAGTTCAGGTTGACATTATGAAAAGGTTCTTCACTGAAACAGTGGTTTGTCACTGGAAGAGGCTCCCCAGGGAAGTGGTCATGGCACTAAGCCTGTTCAAGGAGCATCTGGACAACTCTTAGTCATAGGGTTTAGTTTTAGGTAGTCCTGCAAGAAGCAGGGTGTTGGACTCGATGATCCTTATGGGTTCCATCCAACTTGAGATATTCTATGATCTTATGAATCTATGATTATATAATTCTCTAAGCAAACTATTTTGCCTTCAAAAAGGGGGTAGTTTAGGCGTAAGGGGTTTTTGTTGTTTTCTCTTATCTATTTTCCTGTTCCCTGGACAACACATGTGCAATGGCTGGGTGTGACAAATTAGTGCCTAATCTGGCCAATGAAGGAAATCATGACCTCAGTGCAGGGTCCCCCAGTGAATAAACAATGTCAGACACAGCTTCTAGATTCCAAAATCTGGGATGCAAGGAAACTTGCCTGGCTGTTCCCAGGTCCATCTCCAGAGAACTGTCAACCCATCAAAAGTTCATCTCCATAAGCCTAGGGTAGCACAAGGACACAATGCCAGGCAGAGAACCCAAATTACAGCCTTCTGAGGAGTAAACACCCTGTCTGGAGCCCTTCCAGGACTGTCCCAGAAGACCCTCAGCCCCATTGTCCAGGTGTGAAGCCCATCATGATGAATGATTGGGACCAGATCTCCATGTCACCTTTTGGACTAAAGATAGTTGCTACTGAGGGGTGTGGGACACAGTATGGGAGGCAGGGATGTTGGGATTGAGTAGGGTTTATTAAGGCATGTTTAGGGGACAAACCACAGGTGGGAGAAGGGAAGGGTTTGGGTGATTTGGGAAGAACAAGTAGGGGAAATAGAGGGATGAGAGAACAGAAGGGCCCATTTGAGTGTAAGCAGGGGCTGGTGAGTACTTTTGGCCATGCCCTGCACCTGATCACTGCAGTCTGTCCTGTCTCCTGATTAAACTCCATCTTCAATTATTTCCACAAAGGGGCTCTTCACTCTGTGTGCATGGGGTCTGTGACACCAGTGACTGGAGTGAGTGCGGGTGTGTGAGCGAGTATGTGATAACTCACAGGAGCAGAAGGAAGGTGAGCAGCAGGAAGGTGAAGTAGCCTGGGGTCAAGGGGTCTGTGGGGGTGCTTGAGGGCCAGGTCTGGGTGTGAGTGACTGTGTGTGTCTAAGGGTGACAGCACAGAGGGTTTGGCTATGGGACCCACAGTACTTCACAGCTCTGTGCGTGTGTGTGTATTGAATTGGGCTGAGATGGAGTTAATCTTCCCCATAGCAGACCTGATAGTACTGTGCTTTCTATTGGTAGCTAGAAAGGTGTTGATAACACACAAGCATTCTGGCTACTGTTGAGCAGTGCTCGCACAACATCAAGTCTGTGTCTCCAGCATTTTCTCCTCCCTCACCAGCTGGGGGTGGGCAAGATCTTGGGAGGGGACATAGCCAAGACAGCTGACCCAAACTGACCAAAGGGATATTCCATACCATCTGACCTCTTATCAGCAATAAAAGCTAAGAGAAAGGAGGAGGAAGGAGGGGGCATTTGTGATTTACAACGTTTGTCTTCTGGAGCAACCACTACATGTACTAAAGCCCTGCTTCCCGAGAAGTGGCTGGATATTGCCTGCTAATGGGAAGAGAATAAAATCTTTGTTTTCCTTTTGCTTCCACACAGAGCATTTGCTTCTGCTTTTATTAAACTTCTTTTATCTTGACCCATGAGGGTTTTTCTTTCCATCTCATTTTTTCCC
>NW_009260269.1:619927-674675 GCF_000687185.1 Egretta garzetta | reverse complement strand
GAGGGGAGAGATAGAGTGGCTGGGTGGCTCCTGGTGTCCAGCCAAGGTCAACCCCCCACAGTGTGTGTGTGATGGTCTGTACCAGAAACTGGAAAGGGGTTATGGCCTTGGGGGTTTGTATGTCCACATGCCAGCAACTGGAGAGACTGGGATCCAGGGACAGTGACTGGGCCAGCTGAGTGTATGAGCTCAGTAGCTGTCCTGAATCTTGTACATAGATACATATTCCCTCTAGCAGACTTCCTGCTCAGCCAGAGCTGGGAGCAGGATGAGGTCATTTGTGCTGTCTGTGTTCATGGGAGTTCTCTGTGTGTCTGTTATTTGTGTGGCCAGACATGTAAATATGTGTATATATATTCTATTTAGTGTAAATTACCTATCAGAGGTAGGTGTTCAGCCTTACTATTGGAAACACTGGGGGACTGAGTCAGATTAGGAGGAATTCACACCTCAGAGACGGTCACAGAAGACTCAAGCTGAACCAGAGGAGGTTCCCAATCATATCTGATCAGGTAATCCCAACAGCAAGAATTGTCTGAAACTATAAACACATTTTCTGTGTGAATAGCTGTCACTGAAAAGCCATCATTGAATGGAAGATAGAATTTATGGTTGATGAGTAAGTGTAGCCACTTAGTTACACAAGGAGACTGTCAGTCAATATTCCAGTTTTCATTCACTGAATGACCCTTGGGAAGGTTTTTTAAACTGTGATTTAAGTCTGGCCATGTATAAGGTAGTTTCTGACCTGTCTCATGGGAATACAACAAACTGATATTGATAAAGAAGTTAGTAATCTTTGCGAGAAGGGTAACATCTCTGTATTGGATTAGAACAAAAGGCAACGAGATTAGGTCTCATACTTTCAAGAGAGCTTAACCACAAAATGCCGACAGAATTTCAATAGGTTTTGCCTGTATAACACCATTAAAGTTATTTAAGAATATTTCAGAGCAATCCAGTGTAACGTAAGAACGATTGAGAAACTTCACTGGCTTCAGCAATGAAAGCTGCTTATAGAAAAGGTATGTTTATTTTAATAGTTGCTCCACTATATCAAAATAAATTTGAATATCTAAAATATCTGAAAATGTAGCATATAAACAGCATGTAAAGTCCATACTTTACAATGTCTCAATAAACAAAGAAAAAGGAGGCACGACAGTGGCATGTCTTAATCAGTGCGTTATATTTTGCAGATGGGCCTGGAAATTTTTCTGGGTAGTTGGTTTTTTTTTTTCTTTTGTCTTCATTCTGTGATACACCTTTTAATAGGTTTGAGGTACATTTTAAGGAGGACAAAGAAGTCCCAAATGAGGAATCTGAGTATCTGTTTCCACCTTTAGCACAGATTTTCAGCATAGTTTTGCAATTGGTTTTTGTTATGGACATACATCTGGTTTCCCCAGATCTAACAAAGTCTTTATTTATGAAACTACTACTCATGTAACTACTATTAGTATGAAAATACCATTGCATTGTTGTATATGGTCCCTTGGCACAACTTTTTCAATAGAAAATATTTTAGAATCCTACTACCCAGTATTCTAAGATGAAATAATTTTATATTGAGGTTTATAATGATTTTTTTAGGTTTTTTTTTTCTTATAAAGAATGAACTTCTCTGTTTCCTGCTGTGACAGGTTGTGAGTCTCTTTGTATCATAAAAAGAACTGCCAGAAAGAGGATGGACTAAAAGCCAAAACTGAATGATGTTTACAGAGTATAAAGGAAAGAGTTGGCAGGTCCTCAAGACTGATTATTTAAAATCTATTTTCCAGAGGATCTGATAAGCTGAATTTCCAAAAACTGAAATGGACTATTACATAGAGATATCCCTAGGCACTGCTCATAGTTAACAAATCAAACAGATGAGGACTTTTATCAAATTCGATCAACAAGGTGTAATCTCTTTAAAAATTTTCCAAACATGTTTAAGCATTTTTGCAAGCCTTGTATAGTCTTACAACACATGACCTTCTCTTTCTCTCCTTTTTCTTTGTGAAGAATTTAATTCAATTTACCTGCTAAAAAGAACAATTTTGTAATTCAGAAGTACCCCAAATTCTTCTTCTGGGACTTCTCTGGGACTCCAGCATCTGGAATCACTGTTTGTGCCATAAGAGGCAGTCAAATAATGAATGTCATGCAATAGAGAATTTGCCAACTGCCAAATTACCTCTCAGCTCTCTTTTGTACTGGGTTGTACAGTCCTTTTGCTCACCTGTCGCATGATCACCTTGCCCATCTGTCAGTCTAACTTGTGGTGGTTTCCAATTAAATCTTAAACAGAGGTGAATAAATTGTCTAAGTGGGTGAGAGACGCTCAACTTGAGGGGAAGGCAGGGAAAACTTGGCCATTGTCAGTCCTCATTGGAAACAAGTGACTGAGCAAGTGGAACCTGCAGTCGGCTGATCAGCTAGCATGCAGGAAGGTCAGACCCAGACATGGTGACAGACCAAAACACTGTGAAGGATGCTTTGGGAAGAGGAATGGAAGCTGAGCGTAAAGCACAGGGAGCAATGGGGACATGAAGGTACTACTTAGGGGCAGTGGTGTGAAGCATCATGAGAAACTTTGTCTGGGAAACTTTGGATTATTGTTATGGGTTGGTCTAGGAGACAAAAGACAAAAAAAAAATATGAAATAGAGTTCTGCAGTTAATGGGATTTTTTTTTTTTAAATATCATTATTTCCCTTTTTCCTTCTTGTGTAAACGTGGAAAATTCTTTGGGGCTATTTCTTCTTTAATTGTACTGTTTTTTCTACCTTCTGTGGTAGACTTACTTCTCTTTGCATTGGCATAACTGAGATCAGCACTAAATATAGTATAATTAATCAGTTACGCCAAAGATAAATTTGGCTTAGTGTGGGTCTACCAAGCAGAGTACTGAAGAACGCCTAAAGCTGATACAGCTGCATGTCACAGCACAATGCAGAAACACTATCCTGTGTTTTGAAAACTGCTACTTTGGGGGTCCCTGCACCAAATTATATCGTGAGGCATAAACACATACCCTATTTTGAATCACATTTTTTCTTCAGTTGCTGGTGCCCTGGCTCAATTTTTCATCATAGGTGTGTCACTGTAGAACATGTAAGGGCATTTTTCCACAGTGCTGAACAATGGGAGACTCATATTTGTGGAAAATAGCAGAATTAGAAAGTACTTCTAGTATATTACATAATAAATACCTTTGATATAAACCCTTCACGTAGGAAGCTGCTTCTTTATAATCTTACTTGTCAGAAGATGCTGTACTCCTTTCCTTCTGCTATTTTAGGACTGATGTCCAACGAACTCATAAAAAGGCAGTTTCACCATCTATAAGAAATATATTAGCAACCTGATTCCATTTCATAGTGCCCTAGTTGTCATACATCACAATTAATACTAATTGGCACACTTTTAGAAAGACTATAAAATGTGAAAATAGGAATACAAACTTTTCCCCTAAGTAAATGACTTTACCACCAAAACAAGGAATCCTTCTCCTTTCCTCTCCTCTCCTCTCCTCTCCTCTCCTCTCCTCTCCTCTCCCTCTCATCTTTTACAGTTTTATGTAGTGAGAAACACCTCCAAGGTGAGACCTGAAGTATCAGGACCCTCCTGCTTTTCCTTCTATACAAATAATAACTAGCAGTACTCACTACTGGCTAGTGATTGTGATATTGCCTGGAGAGGTAGAATCTGTGGGGTTAAACAGAAAGAAGGATTTAAAGCCTGAGTCTTGCTTCATGGCTGTTTGGGGAGGGTGCACTAAACACTAGGTTATTGTATAAAATGCTGCAATTCTTTTCCTTTAAGGACAAGGATGAGTCAGAATCAGTTGTCTGAAAAAAAGACAGTGTGGGCTTATCTTCAAATTTATTACTTCCCCCTCAAGAAAGAAACCTTCTTGCAGCCATTGAGGGGGATGGTCCTCACATCCCTAACACAAGTGCCTTAAGTGTGCCTGTTGTTTTGAACTGGCACCCTGGGTTTCCTAACACTTTATAGAGGAAGACTATAAAAGCCATTAAGAGCTCTTGATTCTACACCAAAGCCTAGAAACCATATTTTGGGGTTTATTTCTCCTAAATTTTATGGCTTTGAGTGTCCTAACCTTTGGTCCTCAGCTCAATTGACAGAAAAAAAATAAAGCCAGGATGCTTCTCACTTTTTTTTAATTACTCAGCATCTTCTTTACTATTTTTCAATACAAATTTAATTTTTCTTTTATTGTAAGCAACAGTGTATTTTTCCTGACAGGAATTCTAAATAATTAATGGCTACAGAAAGCGTGCAAAAATGACCAAAACAGAGAGCTAAATCATTCAAATGCCAATCTCAGAAAGGCACTTTCTGCTTCAGTTTCGACAGTAGTAAGAACACTTAGAGCTTGTAAATCTGAGTATCGGTGAGGAAAATTTCAAGTTAACAAGGAACAGGACTTAATATATGGAGAAAATACTGGACTCCAGATCAGCAATATTTAGTACCATGTTTTATAACATGTTGAATTAAACTATAACAGCCAAAATAAATAAGTGTTCATCTGTAATCCACAATGCTTTAGAAATAAAGTAAGGCACTGCAAAGAACTTCACCTAGAGAGATACTGAGAACTCTGCTTTTGTTCGCTTCAGGTAGCACCTCATAATTAATATATGGCTTGGGAAATACAGCTCACAGACATGAAGTGGTCTTCAGCAACTAATTAAGTGTCTCATTCAACTGGATAAGGTTTTCTACCACCAAAGCAATCTCTTTGGGAGAAGTAGAATTGCTGATTATTCCTGTGAAACCTGATGGTGGGATTTATTGTTTCTGACAGCAATGCTACTATTGCTGAAGCTACAAAAGATGGTAAGTTCATTAATGCACAGCATTATATCTTGATTGTGTTTGTATGAAATGCATTCAGTCACGTTTGACCAGGACAGCATTTACCATTCATTATCAAGACAATTGTTACATTCTTTCAGGCACTCTAAAGAAATAACCTTTTTTTTTGACATTGCAACCCAATATACTGTCTGCAGGAAAATTATTCCAGGAACACAAAAAAGTGTTCAAAAAACAGATACTGGATTTTTTATACCCCAGGCTTACCTGCCTACTCAATCTTGTGCCAATAAGGACCTTAATGGGAGCTCATCTTTGCGCGGGATCAGCCCTTTATTGTATCTGTTGGTGTGCTGACTGCTGTTTCAGTTTGATGGATATGTTAATGTGATCCAAAGGCACCCAACTCAAGAAAAGCAAAACCACAACAATTCTTCCCTTTTAGATTTTTCTGTTAAAAATTAATTTATCATCTGAAGTGTTGCAAAAGATGCACACAGCAGTGCACTAATACTTGGCTATAGCTCTCTCTCAGCAGTACACACTTAAGAACCTTTCCCACTTCGAAGTTTTGAAAAGCTTTATGAGATCTGTTTTCTGGTAATAGATATTAAGCCATACAAATTCTCTGCTCTCGTTCTTTCTTCATCTTTGCACGATAACAAGAGTTTTTAACAAAACAGGCAACCTTTAGTCTTAGGCAGTTCACCTCGGCAAGGAGTAGCAATGAGAAATGTAAGATATCATTGCGTTACAATCTACCCAGCACACTGAAAAATGGACACTTCTCTGAATCACCCACATGCATTTCATGGAGATTTTAAGTGTTAAAAACCTGTATGTCTACTTCAGACATGAACCTATGGACCACAGTTTGTTTTGATTCAGTCATCAAACTGGCTACAAGTGACATTTTCTAGCTGGCTTAGTGAAAAGACATCACAATCATTTCTTATCAGAGTAGAGCTAGTGGCAGGAAAGGAAATTAATTATCAGTGATTACTGTTCTCTTTACTTTTTTTTTTTTTCCTTTTTCTTAATAGCAGTGACCCTCCAAAAAATCGTAATTCATAGAATCATAACATAGTTTGGCTTGGAAGGGGCCTTTACAGGTCATCTAGTCCAATTCCCCCTGCAATAGGCAGGGACGTCTTCCACTAGATCATGTTGCTCAAAGCCCTGTCCAACCTCTCCTTGATGTTTCCAGGGATGGGGCATCTACCACGTCTCTGGGCAGCCTGTTCCAGGGTTTTACCACCCTCATCATAAAAAAATGTCTTCCTTCTATCTAGTCTGAATCTACCCACTTTTAGTTTAAAACCATTATGACTTGTCCTATTGCAACAGTCCCTACTAAAAAGTCTGTCCCCATCTTTCTTATAAGCCCCCTTTAAATACTGAAAAGCTGCAATAAGGCCTCCCCACAGCCATCTCTTCTCCAGCCTGAACAAGCCCAACTCTCTCAGCCTGTCCTCATAGGAGAGGTGCTCCAGCCCTTGGATCATTTTGGTGGCCCTCCTCTGGACCTGCTCCAACAGGTCCATGTCTTTCCTGTGCTGAGGACTCCAGAGCTGCATGCAGCGCTGCAGGTGGTGTCTCAGCAGAGCAGAGCAGAGGGGCAGAATCACCTCTCTCGACCTTCTGACCACACTTCTCTTGATGCAGCCCAGGGTATGGTTGGCCTTCTGGGCTGCCAACGCACATTGCCAGCTCATGTTCAGCTTTTCATCCATAGGTACCCCCAAGTCCTTCTCAGCAGGGCTGCTCTTAATCCTTTCATCTCCTAGCCTGTATTGATACCAGGGGTTACTCTGACCCAGGTGCAGGGCCTTGCACTTGGCCTTGTTGAATCTCATGAAATTCACATGAGTATATTTCTTGAGCTTGTCCAGGTCCCTCTGGATGGCATCCCATCCCTCAGGTGTGTCAACCACTCCACTCAGCTTGGTGTCATCTGCAAACTTGCTGAGGGTGCACTCAATCCCCCTGCCTATGTCATCATTGAAGATATTAAACAGTACTGGTCCCAGTACAGACCCCTGAGGGACACCACTCGTCACCGGTCTCCATCCAGACATTGAGCCATTGAGCACTACCCTTTGGATGCAACCATCCAACCAATTCCTCATCCACTGAACATTCCACCCATCAAACCCATGTCTCTCCAATTTAGAGAGAAGGATATTGTGGGGTACCTTGTCAAAGGCCTTACAGAAGTCCAAATAGATGACAGCCGTAGCTCTTCCTTTTCCATTGATGCAGTCACTCCAAAAGTTCTACTGTCCAGTTTGATATTGTTACTGTGTAAACTAACTGTCCAAATATAACACAACAAATAACTTGACAGACAGGTTCAAAGGCCATGAGAGAGAGAAAGATGAAGCAATTTAATTGGTATTTGTTGCATAATTCTATCAATGGTATTAAAATTTATCAAGCATAGCATTTCACTTTAAACCTTGCTGATCTGCAGAGAAACCAGTAACCTGTTAGAGAGCTAAACCAAGACATTATTAGGTCTAATGAAAAAAAGAGAAGTGATTTCATGATTTTAAGCAACTCTGGAAAACCTGTTTCTCTCTATTGACTGTAGAGGGAATTTGCAGATATTATCCAGGTAATTTACAGCTCTCTCCCAAACTGTAGATGTACCAGCCACTCTATAACTTGTGAAGACAATACAAAGATTTTTCTTACCTCATTGAAGGTCATAGTGAAACAATAATTCGTGGAATATTAAGAGCTTAGGAAAAGTTCGCAAATGTTCATCTAGGTGTAAATAAAATTGGAGCAGATAAAACTGAGCAAGGAGTGTAAAGAACCATTCATCAGTCAGAGGAGACTGTAGTGTAGTTCAGGATAAAACTCTAATGGGTAAGAAGGACACTGTCAAAGAGAAAGGCGCTCCTACACACAGGGAAATCTGTCTGCTTCATTTTTGAAAGTAGGAGTTTGTACGTTTAGGAATAAGTATACAAGTATCTGAAATATGTTATGTTAGGGAGTTATTTTTGTCAGGTCCAGAAACAGTTCAGAAAATGTTTACTAGCTTTTTTTTCACATATTGAGAATGTGTTCACATGCACATTAAAATGTGTGAAAATTCTTTTAAAAGCTCATTAATTTGAGGAAAAAGTTCTTAAAGATAATCAATATGAGGAGAATGAGAAGTCATGAAAAAACAGTATTTAAATTAAGTCAGAGATATTCAACCAGAAGTTAGAAACTCATTGGGTGGCTCTTTCATGCAAAGGTTTTTCTAATAGCTGTTCCACATCTCCCATCCAACCATGTGAGAGACTAGAGATAGAGGTCTAGTATAGGACTAATCAGATCCTAATACACAGTGATTCCCAGAATATATGAATAATCCTGTCATGGTTGCTGTGACATTTAGAAATGCTACCAGACCATTGCAAAGCCCGTCCCCCTGAATTGCACAGGGAACATCAAGTTCTTTCTTATTTAAATTGAGATTCATATTACCTAAGCTTTTATTGGTTATTACAGAGTCACGGAAATCAAATCATCTTACTGGTGAAAAAAGGTCTAAATTAGACATATTTTATATCTAATAGAGAATGACTAGAAGAATTCCATTTGCAAAAATATTACTTGAGTTTACAGATTCAAGAGAAACCATTTCCATACTTTGGTCCACTACTGCAGTACAGATTAGAGGAAAACATTGTGTTTAAAAATCCCTGTCCATCAGAACAAGATAGCAAATAATTATGTATTTTGATTCTCTGTAATCCACCACAAATCTGTGCTGTTAGGAAAGAATTTTTGTAATTCAGACATTCTGCACTTTAAAAGCCGTAACAGAGAAGATGTATCTCTGTCAAACTAAATCTCTTGAAGTACAGTAGGAAATAATACATTTGCAAAAAAAATGAACACGTGAGGAATTCCATAAAGATGTGTTTTTCTGCTGTGTACAGATGGTCAGATGCAATTTATTTTGAAATCCATCATATATGAGATGATTCAGCTTGTCAAATTACATTCTTGACAGGTTCAGTCTTTAAAGAAGTACTAAAGCTTATATAACAGCAATAATTGGTCAGCACAGGTCTATTTTCAGAAGCATCTGATGTTAACCAGCTTTGAACAAGGGAGCATTTTGGCAGAAAATGATTGATCTCAGAAACCAGACTTAAAGACATATGTCTCTTTGGATTTAAGTTTATGAAAAAAAAAAAAAGAAACACAAATAAACAAACAAAAAAAACCCCCAACCCCAACACCACCCAACTTTAGAAGATTGAGTTTTATTATTTTCCTTAAATGGGATTAGAGAGATTCCCCCTTACCCCAGAGCACAATATTCAGAAGAATATCTGAGATGGTATTACTGTTTTTCAGCTCTAAGATCAGAGAACACAGAGTTGTGCTTTCATGGGTGTAAGCTGTCCCTGGGATCCTGGAGCTGTGTTGTGACTGTCAAAGCCACAGCTGTACTAGAAGACAAGGGAAAGGGACATAGTAAAAATTTCCAAAGGGGCATAACAGGAACAACGGTTGCTGGAAGGTCTCTGTCAACAGAGCACAGAGGAAAATGTCGCACCACTGAGGACTGAGAAAGAGCGTTCAGCTGCAACGAGCTACCACAGACACAAACAATGGGCTACTACAGGCCCTATAGAAAGCTGTCCCCTGAAGCTAAAGTAAAAAAGTATAATATTTTATAAAACAAATGAAGTAGAATGCAGCGTTGATTTGAACAGACGTTACACATCGCTCACGTGGAAAACCTCCAGACCAGCCAACCAACATTCCTGCCATGCCTTTCCAGTTACGATCAATATCCCAGTTGCCTTCTTCATAGCATAGGCATCTTCTGCTTATCCTGTGTTCATCTCTGTACTGACAATACAGTGACCATCTTTCTGCCACATTTGACTCAAATATATATTGGCTCTGTAGAAGTATGTTTGGCACAGCTTATATAAAATGTTTTCCATATATTTTGGTATCTAACACGAAAACTCTAATTTGTAATGTTTCATTCCCATATGTCTATGAATGTGTCTTTATTTACTTATTCAAGACACCATATATTTCTTAAGCTGCAGAATATATCTCCACAGTATTCAGCTTCTCCAGGAGAACAAAAGGCTGTATACATTTTGTGCAAAATATGACAGACATTTTAATGTTAATTTAAAAAAAGAAATTCATACTATTTTGCTACAGACAAGCATTTTACTTTAAGCAGAAGTTGCTGGAAAATTCCTATGGTAATACTTTCACTATTTTGTAACTGTACCCTCTCTGTCTATCTTAGCGTATTTTTCAGGCTGATTTCAGATGGTTTTAGTTATGGTTCTACCGATCTTGGGAAAAGTCTATTTAGTTAAACACGTTTCTTTCTAACATTCATTTGCATCATATGTGGATTTTTTTTTCTGCTATTCTTATTTAAAAATCTTAGCTGTTTTTATTTGGATGTCTACTAACAAACTTGTTTAATTTAACATTAATGTTTCTTTGTAAACATACACAAATGCATTTCCTAATTCCTTGTAAGGTAGGTACAGAAAAGTAATAATGTAGCTCTGCTTCCACCATAATTAATAATGCAGGGAAGCAAACAAGGTGGCTAAATATATTTACTCCTTCCTTCCTTCTGCAATTTTTAAATCTTAATAAATATACTTGGGTACATACTTCAGGTTATTAGAAGTTTTTTGGAATGCCTACAGACAGACAAGAGATAGTAAATTTAGTACCTTGTATTTGCTAACATTGGACAAACACTTTTTCTTTGCATTTTTAAATTATGTACAGTATTCAATTCTACATACTATAAGAAAAGATGGTGGTCCCTGGAAAAAATACAGTAGAGATAGACCATGACATTCAAAAACAAGGTACTGGGAAAATTTCATATCACATTTTTATTCTTTACATTCTTCTTCTGCATGAATACAGTGCCCAGCAGGACACCAACACTACAGAATGCCTATTATAACAGTAAAATATGGGGTCCTTAATAGGATGACATAAGAAAAAGGTCAGACTCGTAAATTAATTTTCTTCTTTCTTTGCTGGGGAATATAATAAATATCCCATGCTGATGCTTTTTCCATTCCACCTATTAGTGCTTTCTCATAGGCTACATAGTTGACTGTTAACTGTCTTTTTAGTAACAAAAATGTAGCAGGTACATTGGTTTCATTAAGCACTGACACTATAGTAGTGTTGTTGAGGTGCATCTTAATGTTTGTTTCAAAATATGTAAAAATATTGTTTATTTAGCCCTAATTTTTCAAGTTTTTTAATCATAGTTTACAAAATGAGGCTTGTAGTCTCACTCAACTGACTTTTTAGGGTTTTTTTCTCACAATAAAAATAGGGCTTCCAGGGTCAATGTTTGCCAGATGTTTCCATAAGCAGAGAATATTTTGCTCCCATTGCTCACATGCTACGAATTATAAGAATAAATAGATTCAGTAATATTAATAAAGGCAGAAATAGAGTTGTTTCATGCACAGTCTAATCACTAGGATGCTCTTTGTTTGATTAAAATGTCAGGAAGGCTATTAAGAAGCAAAGACAAAGGCAAACAAATGGCTTGAGATAAATAGCCATCTACCAAAACTCCAGGACTAATCAAAAGCTATGCGTTTATATTCTTTGCCTCTGATCCTCTGCTGAGTTCACTGGACTAACTTGTTAAAGGGTCAGGAGAAATCCTACAGTTAGACTGGTTGTAAATTGGAAAAGCACTTAAGCAAAAAGCCAGACTGATTCTCAGAACTCAGGGCTCATGTGTGAGTGAAACTGGAAGAGTGGCATAGGTCTCTAAAAGAGTCTAACAAGATTTTAGATAACACTGATGTGTATGTAGATCTTTCTTTGCTCAAAAGTATTTTTCTTCTTTCATTATGTTTTCAGTTAAGAAACTGTCTGGCTATTCTGCTCCCTCCAAACATAATAGCTTTCAGGGAAGACTTTCTTTTACAGAGAATCAGCTGGAGAAAATCTGATGAATGGACAGTTTATCATAGCCCAGTGGAGGCATAAAAGTTTGAATTTTACATAAGCCTTCATGCTTAAGGGAGTACACGCAGACAAATGAGGCAGGGTATAGACATATTAGGTCTATACCTGTGGCATACTTGATGTCAATTGTAAAGTTACCCACAATTATGTGGTGGTGCATGTCCCCCCGCCAGCCTTTTTCTCTCTTCAACCACTTTACAAACTCAGGAACTCCTGCCAGACAGTGGCCTTTGTGTAGTGGGTTGGTCAGTTAAGCACCCCTTAACTGTACCAGAAACTCCTATATGGCTGAGGTGGGAGAGGCACTGCATGTACTAGAAACACTGGTTGACTGGTCAAGGCAAGGGACAGAACAAGGAACAATCTGTTATCCCCTGACAGTCTTGAAGCATGCCTCACCTGGGTTGCAACCAAGCAGAGTGGTACATAGTCACAACCCAAGCGAAACAGGATTATCTCCAGATGGACTGTGGTCAGGATGACAGTTTACAAATTACTAAAGCCAATCATCTCATTACCCTATAAAACAGCGGTCCTAAGTGAGGCCCTTTGAGCTCTCCTGGACTGCAGCAGGCTGTGAACAACACCTTCCTCTGAGTGGGACACCTCTCAGAGTTTGCAAACTCTGAAGTTTGCGAAAATCAGAGGTCCATCGTTGAAGACCGACCGTAGAGCCTGGGCTGAAACTTTTCACTCCTTGAGGCTCAGCCCTTGCCCACTGAGAAACGCCAAGACATTTGTTGTGAGTATCTCACTGAATTCGAGGGGAATTTTTAGCGGGTATACAATTGTATATATATACACAATATGCGTGTAGTCATGTTTGTGTGTGTATGCATGTGTGAATCAGTTTAAGTCATCTGTAGATGTGTGATTTAATTACTAACTCTGTGAATGTTAATTTAGTCAATGATCAAGTGCTGCTAAAAATCTTGTGGTCCACCTTAAAACTGTGAACAAACCTTAGACTGCTGCTAGACACATATTATGTTTAGACATAAACCGTTGACCAAGTCTGAGACTAAGATTGGACCTAGTCACACCTAGACTCCTCTCTGAAAAGTACTTCAGAAAGCAAGGGGGTCTACTCTGAACCTTGTGACTCAAAGGGAGCGTCCTCCTTATCCTCTGCATCCACAACCCCTCTGTGAATCATTCTAACTCGAGTGTAGCTTAATTTCCTTTGTATACTTCTTTCATGCAGTAACAGAGTGAACCTTGCCGCCTTTGAATCTGTAACTAAGTTGCTGTCTTGATTAATTTTGTTATATCTCTTTGTTAATTGACTGATGATTGAGTGCTGTTAAAATATCACAATCAAATCCTGTGATTCGCTGTAAAAGCACAAGTAAATTCTAAACTGCAGCTAAATCAAATTGTGTAAAGACACTAATTTGCAACAAATTAACATAGTCAGCAGGATTCACAAATTTATTTGCAACAACTTAACAAAGGGAAAAATGAAATTAATTGTCCAAATGCTAGTTCAATACTGGAGCCAACAAGATAACCCAGAAATCTAATGTTCTCTGTGATATAATCTTTCCTATAGGTTTTACTGCTTATTATGTTGATAGACTTTGCTTTGACTAAAATTTCACATAAGACAAGGATGAGCATCAAGTGTAGTTGCACTGAAGGAGGAAAAGGCCCAATTAAATGTACTGCTGGAGTCAGAAGGGGTGCTGCAGTTGTCAAGGAAAAAAGTTTGTAAGAGTAAAAGCATTTGCTGAGTAAACTGTGAAAAACAAAACAATAGAAAAAGAACTAATATTCCTTGTGGAAGTAGAAAATATTTCTAATTGAAGTGAGACTTTCATGGTTTTACAGTCAATTCCTCAAGGACTCCACAAGGTAGAAAAATTATTACACCTTTAAAGATATTTTAAGAACTCTTAAGTCATAGTTAACATATTTATGGGAAAGTTAATTAAAACACAGAATCTACGTTAAATAAAATGCCACACTTAAAGTACAGAGGCAAAATGGAGTAAAATTAGTCTGTCTTAATCTAGCGGAATTTGAGTTGTCATTTCTACAACAAAAAACAATTTGAAAGGTAAATAGTACAAAATTATCAAAATCATCATCTGGTAAACAGGTTACACCTGGAATCAGTGTAAAATTTACTATTCGCTCTTTCAGGGAGTGGTCTCATCGTTTCCCTGTTATGTTCATGATTGTAACTACCCAACAGTTTTCACTACTAAATCTGAATTTTGCTGGTGTGTGTTTTATGTGACAAACATTCATATAAATAAGTTCATGATTGAAATACTACCTTTCAAGTGATAGTTCAGAACACAGCTAACACTTCATTTCTATCTGCTCCATCTAAACTGGCAGACTGAATAGGAGATGTATTCACGTACGTTTACGAGATTGACAGTGTGTCGTTGATGACTCCGCTGTCTTGTTCCTCAGACACTGCCTAGGTCCACACATGTGGGCTCTGCTGGCACATTTCTGTTGTGAGAAAGATAGTTTTACGAAATCTAGAAGACAGATGTATTTATCCTATTTTCTCTTCACTTGTTCGCAGATACATATGGAGATGATGATAATAGCAACAACAATAGAGCAATTTACATTTATACAGAAACTTCTATCACAAAGCACCTTACAAACTCTACTCAGTAATCAATCCACCAAATGTGACATCCATCCATGGAATGAAATGCAATAGTTCTTTTAACAATGTAGACCCTCAGTATTAATGTCTTGAATATTGAAGTATGAATTGCAGGAGAGTGCTTGTAACCTTTTATCCTATTTGCAAACTGAGCACAGCATTTCAAAACTTGTGTGAGAGAAAATAGACTTCTAATGAATACAATGTTGTTTGACAACCAGTTTCTCAGAAAGAGAAATCTTTCAGCCCTCTCATTGGTGTCAGTTCTGGCACTCAAATCCTTCAAAATGTATGGTGTCTAATTTAGTATGCAAAGTTAGCATACAGCACTGATAACGGAAAACACCCATGACTTCTTCAAGACATTTGAGTGTGAAGCTGTGAGTGGAAATGAGGCATACTTACAATCCTGGTTCTAATTCTGAAGCTGTTATCATGTTTTATATCATTATTCTGGGCTACTTGCTCTGGAGGGTGAGTGTCATTTGTCTGATCTGATATCACTTCAACAGATAGCTGATACCACTTCATCAGAGATCCTTTATAAGAGGACTTATGTGTCTGCTCCATCTGCGTTTGACAGTATTTAGATAAATAGTAACATTGTCTTAAATAATGCATCTCTCTGTTTCCATCAAGCTGCAAGCATATATTACGTGATCAGGTAGAAAGTGTCTTTGTGGGTGGGAAAGTCAATGCTACATGGGAAGCATACTCCTTGGAACTAATTAGACAAATTGTTTTAAGACACTTCAGAACTTTACTGTTTTATAAGCAAGCCTTTCCACCCTAGGGCATAAAAAGAAATGTGATAGCAGTGTGGTATGATGACATATTGCAGGGATAGCAGAGGTTAGCTTTGTTTATCAAGAAAAAAAAGTGAGTCCAGAAAGGAGCCCCATTTATTGCAATGGGAATTTTATAGGTGCCTGTTTCAGAAAATTTCTTAAGCTGCTCAGTTCTTGGCAGCAAACCAGAGTATCCTTTTTGTCCTTGAATCTCACAGCACCACAAAGTATGGAAAATGTAACACAATTTGAAAATTATGTGCATATCACTTAGTGTTGTAAAATAACAGGATATTTCTTATATTGCTAATAGAAAAAAAAAAAGGTTTAGCTCCCTGTAATTCTCAGGAGGTGATAGGGCTATGACAAAGCAATACGCAGAGTTCATTCCAATCATACCTACAAGGTTAACTGTGTGTGATGCATCTTTGTCAACTTCTGTGGTAATGCTGATTGAATCTACAAGCTCATGGAGGAAATATGGAAACCCTCTGTTGCCAAAGGGTTTACACAGCTCCAAGGCTTTTGATTTACTATAAGAATTTTGCAAAGCAGTCCCTCCGTCTGCTATACTTGTTCTTTCCCTCTAAAAGCATTTCTGAATAGAAATGGCAGTTTGCTTTAAAACGTCCCAGCACATTTTCTAAGACATTATACTGTTTTTCATTGTTCCACATATAAAAGGGTACTGGATGCTGTGGGAAGGGCTAAAGATTAGTATTCATTATCAACCAGTTCTAAAGTTCAAGTAAAAAGTTCCATGCTTAAGAAAACCCATTTTTTTATGATATTGGAATAAATGTGCTGTTCTTACAGCTTTAGGAAATGTTTTCTCGTATTTTGGAGCAGATCTTTCAAAGCTAAAGTTCTAAAGCATGGTTTTCAAGCATTTTATGAATCTTGCAAGGACAAGAGTAAAGAGATTTTATTTAAAAAAGCAACCTCTTTCTAGACAAAAAAGTACTTAAAAAACTATACTTAATTTTAATTTTCCCTTTTTTTTTCATCTTGATTGTAATTTCGTTATATTTTAGGACTCACTGAATGGGTGATATTTTCTGCTAAATGTGTCTGTTGATAGAGAATGAGTCATCCACAGAGCCTTCTGTCTCCATCAGATGACAACCCATACGTGTTGTGATTCCATTTTGTGAGGAAACATCCATCATTAATTTCACCTTTCCAGTGTACTCCCAAACTGGAGTGAGAAGCATTATATATATATATATATATATATATGTATATAATAAATTTCTTTCTAGATGTGCTTTTTTTCCCTCTTGGATACTAGAATTTTGTTGGCTACTTCTTTCTTCTTAATGAACTGTCCCCCAACCACCCATGACTCGTAATTGGAAATGAAGTAAGTAGCTAATGAAGCCTGATTAGATATAAATTACAGTGCAAAACACCATTATTGGAAATTAATTTTCAGCACCTAACCATTTCTGATAAGCACCTGAATCATACCATATGTCTTCAAGACAATCCAGATTTAGAAAAGATTAATTCTTATCCTCAAGTTCTTAACAAAATATGAAGATTAATTCATTACAGAGGAAGTTGTGTAAGTACAAGTGATAGTTCTGCTATTGTGGTTAGAATTTAAAATTTGGTCAGCATGTTTTTTATGTTTGCCCTTGGAGCAATGAAGGCTAAACATATACTGGGCCATGTTAGCAAAAGCATAGCAAGCAGCTAGGGGAAACTGTTTATTCCTCTCTATTTAGCACTTGTGAGATCACTGTAACCACTTGGGGGCTCCTCAATACAAGAGAGGCATGGACATACTGGAGTGAGTTCAAGGACCATCAGGCTATTGATGAGGCTGGAGCACATGAAATATGAGGAAATGCTGAGAGACCTGCCTATTTATCCTGGAGGAGACTAAGGAGCAATTTAACTGATGTCTTCAACCACCCAGTGAGTAGTTACAGAGAAAATGGAGACACTTCTTGGAAGTAAACAGCAAAAGGACAAGAGGAAACAGTTAAAGTTGCATCAAGGGAAATTCCAATTAGATAGTGGGGAAAAAAGTCCTCACAGAAAGGGTGACCAAACACTGGAACAAGTTCACCATTGAAGATCTGAGGAATGCCTGAAATAACTTAATGTTACTTTGAAGCTGGCTATCCTTTGAGCAAGGAGTGGGACAAAATAACCACCAGATGTATGTTCCAATCTCAGTTATTCTACAGTTATATTTGATATTTCCATATTATATCCAATTCTGTTTAGACACCTCCTGCCCATTTCCATGGTCACATAATGTACAGAAGACTTTATGATTTGCTTGTCGGTCTGTCTTGTTGGATGGTCAGTCACCAAAGCGAGCTGCTCTGGAGCCAGCCCAATCCACAGTGGAGTGGCAGATCTTGGCACGCAGGGATGTTTCGTGAGGTAGGGAAACACCAGGACAGCGGAGAGACCCACCAGGAGCCACCAGATCTTGTGGGAAATGCTGACAAGGCCTGGGCATTTGCAGAGACACTGTGGCCACCCACACACATATAAAAAAGCAGCCTGGGGAGTGTGAGCATGGTGTGGCAGTTTGCACAGCAGTTCACATGGAAGGATGCACAAGAAGGGCATAGTCACCCTACCAGCTCAAGAGATGAGTTCGGTTGGTGGTCACCACCCTCTCAGAAGGAGCTTAGCTATGGTACCCACCGGCAGAAAGCCATGTCCTGTGCACTCGCCAGAATGAATGTGGTAACCCAGACAGAGTTCCCACAAAAACATGCAGCCATTCAGGTCTCAGGCTGCAGGGCATGCCAGAGCCTTTTGCTGGTAATGGATGGCAGTAGTGAGAACATATGTGTGAGGTGTGACTGGGTGGACGATCTGCTCAGCCTTGTGGCAAACTCCTTCTTTGCCCACCTTACCTTCACAGGTGCATCTGTGCAACAGGTATGAGACTCTGGATGTGGAAGGCCAGTCAATGGATGATGTGAATGATGGCCCATCTACACCAGAGGTGTCTCCAGGGTCAGAAAGGCCTACTCCCCATATCCCAGCTACCTCCATGAGGAAGAAAAGATGGGTTATGGAGGTAGATGACTCCCTTCTGAGCAGAACAGAGGATCCAGTATGCCAGACAGACCCTTCTCTTAGCGAAGTCTGCTACCTCAGTGGGGCCCAGGTTAAGGACATCACTAGGAAACTTCCTAGCCTGATACAGCCCTCAGACTATTATCCATTATTGCTCTTCCATGTGGGTGGAAATGAAGTCACAACACATAGGCCAAGGGTGATCAGAAGAGACTTTGGGGCCTTGGTAAGGGAATCTGGAACATGGGTATTTTTTCCTCTCTCCTTCCAGTTGCAGGCAGTGACATTGGAAAAAACAGACATGGCCAGACAAGTAATACTTGGCCCCATGGCTGCTGTCGCCACCACAGTTTTTGGTTTTTCGATAACGGGATGTTCTACACAGCACCAGACCTGCTGTCACTGGATGGGATTCACTTTTCTAAAAGGGGGAAGAAGGTTTTTGCTAACGAGCTAGCAGGCCTAATTGACAGAGCTTTAAACTAGAATTGAAGGGGGAGGGGGATAATACCAGGCTTGCCTGTGACAAGATGCAGGACAACATGTTGAGGTTAGAGGGACAGGGTGCTAGTGAAGGCCCTCAGCCTGTTGCTCTGAGTCGTGCTGGGTACACTGGAGCTTGCTTGAGGTCTTGCAGAGATGAGCCAGGGGCTCCTGAGGTAATAGAAACCATCAGGGAAACATCAGTGAAACACCTCAAAGGAATTAAGGTGTGTACATCTAAGAAGGTGACATGGCCAACAGCCCAGCTGAAGTGCCTCTACACCAATGCACAAAATATGGGCAACAAACAGGAGGAGTGGAGGCCACTGTGCGGCTAGAAAGCTGTGATCTAGTTGCTGTTACTGAAACTTGGTGGGACGAAACCCATGACTGGACAGGCAAGGAAGGAACAGCAGAGCCGTTGCCCTCTACATCAAGAAACTGATAGATTGTGAAGAGCTGTCTCTGAAGAATAGCCACAAGAAGCTTAAAGCTTATAGGCAAGAATTAGAGTCTGAGGCAACAAAGGAAACCTTGTGTTTGGTGTCTACTACAGACTGCCCAATCAAGGGGAGCCTATTGACAGAGCCTTCATACTCCAGCTACAGGAGACATCCTGCTCACATGTTCTCATCTTGCTGGGGGACTTCAGTCACCCTGACATCTGCTAGAAAAGTAGCACGGTTAGCTGTAGGCAGGAGACTCCTGGAATATGCTGACGATAACTTCTTAAACCAGGTAACAGGCAGCCCTACCAAAGGGCATGTGATACTGGACCTGTTGGTCACCAATGCAAGTGAGCTAATCAGTGATATGAAGACTGGAGGCAGCCTGGGCTGCAGTGATCATGTGCTGGTGGATGATCACAGTCTTGAGGGATATGGGTCAGATGAAGAGTAAAGTCAGGATCCTGACTTATAGGAAAGCAAAATTCCAGCACTTCAAGAAGTTAGCCAATAAGACCCCCTGGGAAACTACCCTCAGGGACAAGGGAGCAGAACAGAGCTGCAGATTTTTAAGGACACATTCTATAGACTACAAGAGCTCTTGATCCCCATGTGTAAGAAATCAGGAAAGGAAGCCGAGACCAGCATGGCTGAGTCAAGACCCGCTGGTCAAACTAAAGGGCAAGAAGGAAATGCACAGGCAGTGAGAGCAAGGACAAGTATTCTGGGAAGAGGACAGGGACACTGCCCAGCTGTGTAGGGATGGATTCAGGAAGGCCAAGGTACGTCTGGAGCTGAACTTGGTAAGAGACACAAAGAATAATGAGGGCTTCTACAGGCATGTCAACTGGAAAAGAAAGGTCAAAGAAAGCATACCCCCCTGATGAACACGACTGGCAAACTGGTAACAAAGGACCAGGAGAAGGGTGACATACTAAACAACTTCTTTGCCTCAGTCTTCACTGGAAACCTCTCTTCCCACACCTCTCAAGTGGATGGACTGCATGGCAGGGACTGGGGGAGCAAAATCCTTCCCACTGTAGGAGAAGATCAGGTTCGTGACCACCTGAGAAACCTGAACATACATAAGTCTGTGGGACCTGATGAAATGCATCCCAGAGTCCTGAGGGAATTGGCTGATGTAATTGCCAAGCCACTCTCCATGATATTTGAAAAGTCATGGCAATCACGTGAAGTACCTGGTGACTGGAAAAAGGGAAATATTGCACCCATTTTTAAAAAGGGTACAAAGAAGGATCTTGGGAACTACTGATCTGTCACCCTCACCTCTATGCCTGAGAAAATCACAGAACAGATCCTCCTAGAAGCTATGCTAAAGCACATGGACAACAGGATGATGATTAAAGACAAACATCATGGCTTCACCAAGGGCAAGTCCTGCCTGACTAACCTAGTGGCCTTCTACGATGAAGCAACTATATGAGTGGACAAGGGAAGAGGTATGGATGTCATCTCTTTGGACTTCTGTAAGGCCTTTGGCAAGGTCCCCCGCAACATCCTTCTCTCTGAATTGGAGACACGTGGGTTTGATGGGTGGAATGTTCAGTGGATGAGTAATGATTTTAAGCTAAAAGAGGGTAGATTCAACTAGATAGAAAGGAAGAAAGTTTTTATGATGAGGGTGGTGAAACACTGGAACAGGCTGCCCAGAGAGGTGGTAGATGCCCCATCCCTGGAAACATTCAAGGTTAGGTTGGATGGGGCTCTGAGCAACCTGATCTAGTAGAAGATGTCCCTGCTCATTGCACAGGTCCCTTCCAACACGAACTATTCTATGATGCATAAAATCATAGAATATCAGGTTCGAAGGGACCTCAGGGATCATCTGGTCCACCCTTTCTAGGTAAGAGCATAGTCTAGATAAAATGGCCCAGGACCCTGTCCAGCTGCAACTTGAAAGTGTCCAGTGTTGTGGAGTCAACCACTTCCCTGAGGAGATTATTCCAATGGTTGACTGTTCTCATCGTGAAAAATTTCCCTGTCATGTCAAATCAGAATCTCCCCAAGAGCAACTTGTGTTCATTCCCCCTTGTCCTCTCCATGTGACTCCTTGTAAAAAGGGAGTCTCCGTCTTCTTTGTAACTATCCTTTAAACACTGGTACATGATGATGAGATCCCCTCTAAGCCTCCTTTTCTCCAGGCTGAACAAACCCAGTTCTCTCAGCCTATCCTCATATGGGAGGCTTCCCAGTCCTTTGATCATTTTGGTGGCCCTTCTCTGGACCCCTCCAGCCTGTCCACATCTTTTTTGTATAGCGGGGACCAGAACTGTACACAGTATTCCAGGTGCCGCCTGACAAGCACTGAGTGGGATAATGACTTCTTTATCTCTGCTGGAGATGCCCTTTTTGATGCAACCTAACATCCTATTGGCCTTCTTGGCTGCAGCAACACACTGTTCACTCATCTTGAGCTTCCTGTCCACCAGGATTCTATGAATGAAGAGGTTCTCATAATTTTAGTCCTAGATCCTCTGTTCTGCTCTATTTTCTCTTCACAACACTATATATTTGTACTAAGTTATCAGCATTGAATGGATTTTTTTTCTGAATCAACAATACTGACTTAAATGAAACTACTAAAAGATGTTTAAATCCAAATGGAAATCTCACCTCTTATAAACCAAGCTTTGATTTGTACCCAGAATACCATATACCGGTACAGAGAATTTAATATTCTCTGGTTTTATGTGTTGTCAAGCAAAGTACTCTTTGGGTTTTTTTTTTCCTTTTTTCCTCCAATATGGACCGATTTACACAATACATTCAAGCTCTAGCCTATTCCCAGAGGCCTGTGGGCTGAGTCTTCAAAGGTCCTTTCCCAATCCATCTGTCCTGTGCTGTATTACAGAAGTCTACTGGGTAAGCTTTGGCATAGGATATCAGCTGATTTTTAAATAGACTAAGTAATCTTCTTCCTAACCTATTTAGACTAAAACCTCAAGTTCTTATTCTCCACCACAGCAGCTGAATGATAATAAGTAAGGAGGCCAAAACTGTCAGTTGAATCACTCCATTCAGAATATGCATAATGTTTCTTTGCTTGCTTTTTTAAAAAAGGTAGAAGTCTTGTAACTTTTCAGTTGGTATATAATACTCTGATTTACTGGTAATTGAAGTCAAATTGCTGTGAAAAAAAATAGTAGCAATAGAAAAGCCAGTTTATGCAAAACTACCTGACTATGAACTCAGGGGAAAGTCTGTATGTTTCTGATTCTGAAACTTTGTTAATGAATCACCTGTCATTCTTACGGAACCCTGGACAAACGTTAAGGGGGAAGCCAATCCGAGGTTCCTTTAGTGTCCTGTCATAGACTAGCACTGTGGAAGCAGATTTGAAATGGTAAATCTAAAGATTATCTGTTTGAGAAATTCAAAGAGACTTATCTCTTCCCCACAGCTTCACTGATACTGGAATCAAGCAAGGTGCTTGAGCTGAACTATTAGCGGGCAGAGCCTACTCATCTGAAATTTGTGCCTCAGCCATGTTTTGAACAAAGTAGGTATACTTCATCTCTGTTTATGTGTGCTTTGAAAAAAGGATTTTTAGAGACCTGCAGGATTCTCTAGGGTGGAGACAACGTACCATCTGAAGCTTACACTCCCTCTTATTCTTCTCCTCTGACTTCTGGAGTAATCTTGCTACTACTTATATGTGTAATCTCCACACAATATTTATTACTACTGGATCTGTAGCTACATTTCACCAAGTTCCACTTAGACTTATTATTTTTCCGATGTACTCCACAAACACAATCAAGTCAAATATTATGGAAGAATGTTTCAAATTCCTCAAGGCCTGAGTTAATTACCTGATCACGTCTGAACTCCCATCGTGGCCAGTCAATGCCAAATCTCCCCATTTAGGGTAGTGAAGCATAGCAGGGACATGTTTCATTTAAAAATTTCTCAAACATAATACTCAGAATTCCTCAGAGTAATAAGGGAATGCTAGTGGGATTTTCATATGAGCCCAGCCTAGACAGTCAAATTATTATTTATAGTAATGATTTTAAACTATCTTAGAAGATGAAGTCTTACAGAGAAAAGCTGTTAGAAATCGATTACTCTTATTTACTGGACAAAGCAAAACCACAAGGTTCTCTGTTCTCCCTGAGAAGGGCTTTATATGACACAGCTGTGGAATAGCTACCGGAAATAGTTAACACACCAGGCACTGAAAGGCAGAAAGACAGAAAGACATGACTGAACTTCTGGGAAGTAAAAACTCCTTAAAGAAAGTCCCCATTTGCATGGGTATGCCACTGTGTTCCACGCTGATACTATGTTTAGTTTCAGCTTCATACAATTAAGATTAAGAACACAAAGAAAAGAAAGTCAGTAAAAGAAAAGAATAAAATATGGATGAAAGTAAAGGTGGGGGAGAGTCAATGTTAAATTGTAAATTATCTCTGCTGGCATGAAAAACAGTTTATAAGGTAAAACAAAATTATTCCAAGGAAAACAGAGACAACCCAGTTTGAAATTCCATTGTTAAAACAAATCTCAATCAATCAAATGATTAATTCTACCTTCGCAACGTGTCAGTTACAAATGGCAACAACCAGAATCAATGGTATATAATTTGTCATCTCTTTGAAGGCTCAAAGATTGTTGATAGGCAAAATACCAATGAAGCTAACAATTGTTGGGTAAAACATGATTAATATTCTGCTCCATGATAATTTTCTTTCTTTAAAGAAAGAGACACTGTTTCAATCAAATTACATTTTTGTCCTTCCAAGGGCACAATAAATCACTAACATGTTCAGATGTTCACAGAAACCTTTGAGTAAGTTTATTCACTTACACACATTTGAAACTTCACATGCTGTGCTTTAGGAGCCGTAATGGATATTCCTGTTTGAACATACTTGCTGTCAGGTATTTTATAGAATATTGTGTAGTAATAGGATGCTTTGCAAAATAATATAACTGCATTTGGATCAATAGAAAAGTGAACATGATAAACTAGGAAGACTCTCTTAATTTCTCTACAATATTAGGAACTGAAAGTCTTGAATATTTATTCAGGTCTCGTCCAAGCATACGTAAAAAGTCTTTGTTAGCACATATAAGCTAAACAGTACTTGAAACTTTGAAATATAGAACAAATTGAATTTTCATTAACCAAGTGTAATGTTGCTTGTTAATGTTGTATTAAATCTGGAATATTGCAATGTCTTTTACAGCTCACTTGAGATTTACCTTTTTTTTTTTTTTTTCTTTTTAAATAATGGACCCTACAAATAGCAACTTTCAATATCTATCCCTGATTTTTGCTCAGATTTACCATTTCTCACCTTTTTCCTTCAGAGGTTTTGGGTCCTGTGATGCACCTTCAGAAATGCTTTCAACATTAATCAAAAAGGAACACTGCTAATAATTATATTAAGGTAAAGAGCAGCCTCTTGAGTCTACAGGTGATTCTTCAAAAATTTGTTTCTGCAACTTATAGAGTGACTCAACTTATCAAAACTATGAGACTTGCTGAGGACAAGCAAATGGCCACAGCAAAATTTCATTTGAGAACTGTAAGAGTAGGAGTTCTCAGAATTCAGTGCTGCCTATGTACCCTTCTCTTTATCAGTTTATCCAGGGACTAGTGGAAACATCTACATATAATGCTATATTTTAAAACCTGGGTGTATTTCTGTATGATCTTGCTCACTCAAGTACAAACTATCATACTCAGCATAGGTTTGGAAATATCATATTAGACAACTGCAAAACCCCACCTGGCTGTAACTACCTAGATCAAAGCCCCACCACCCAATCCAAAAATGAAGATAAATAATAATACCCCTCTACAAAATCTAGTAGGGCACCTGCCCTTTTAATGTCCAGGAAACCCAGGGCCAGGCAGCTGTGTTTAATTAACAAACGCAGTTGGGAAAGGAAGATGTGATTGTAAAAGCCAGCAAGCTGTACAGCTGAGGGTATGTTAAAAAAGGGAACTGCCTAGGATACTGGCTTTTTATCAGGGTGGTTGTAGGGAGGATGTCTGTAGAAATGATTGTATGCTGTGAATAGGAGGTATAACTTTTGAAGACTAGAAGGTGATTATCATGAAATATTTTTGGTTGTTTGATGTAAAGTATAACAAGGTAATTTAATCAGATCTTAGGATTTGTGTAATATATCTTATTTACTCATGGTAGCAATAGTTTCTATGATTTTTCTCTGCAATGGGTTTTATTATCTAACAAACATGCCTATAAATTAAATGTTCGGTTTGGGGATTTTTTGTTGGATTTTTATTTAATTTCTATTTGAAAATAAACATGCTTGAACATGCTAATTTCAAAATGCTACATTTTTCATTATCTTTAATTGAGTAAAGTAGTACACATAAATGCATTTCGCTGTTCTATAAACTATGGATAAACTACTAAACTACTTTACTGGGACCAGTGCTGTTTAATGTTTTCATCAATGACTTAGAAAGCGAGATCGAGTGCACTCTCAGCAAGTTTGCAGATGACACCAAGGTGAGTGGTGCAGTTGACATGCCAGAAGGACGGGATGTCATCCAGAGAGACCTGGACAAGCTGGAGAGGTGGGCCTGTGTGAACCTCATGAAGTTCAACAAGGCCAAATGCAAGGTCCTGCACCTGGGTCAGGGCAACCCCCGGTATCAATACAGGCTGGGGGAAGGAAGGATCGAGAGCAGCCCTGCTGAGAGGGACTTGGGGGTTCTGGTGGATGAGAAGCTGGACAGGAGCCGGCAACGTGCACTGGCAGCCCAGAAGGCCAACCGTACTCTGGGCTGCATCGGGAGAGGAGGGCCACAAAAATGATCCGAGGGCTGGAGCACCTCTCCTATGAGGACAGGCCGAGAGAGTTGGGCTTGTTCAGCCTGGAGAAGAGAAGGCTGTGGGGAGACCTGATTGCGGCCTTTCAGTACTTAAAGTGGGCCTATAGGAAAGATGGGGAAAATCTTTTTAGTAGGGCCAGCTGTGACAGGACAAGGGGTAATGGTTTTAAACTAAAACAGGGTAAGTTTAGACTAGATATAAGGAAGAAATTCTTTACAATGAAGGTGGTGAAACACTGGAACGAGGTGCCCATAGAGGTAGTGGAGGCCCCATCCCTGGAAGCATTCAAGACCAGGTTGGACGGGGCTCTGAGCAACCTGATCTAGTTAGTGGTGTCCCTGTTCACTGCAGGGGGGTTGGACTAGATGACCCCTAGGGGTCCCTTCCAACCCAAAAAATTCTATGATTCTACTTTGGTTTCATTTGTAAATTAAATCCTGAAAGTCAGACAGATGAAGTGGTGGGAAAGAGCTTTAAACTAAATAAAAGGAACTTTGTTGCAGAAAGTGCTGATGAAGCTAAAATATTATTAACAGCAATTGTTCTGGAACTACCTGATCCTAAAAGGTTACTTGAAAGGCTTGACTGTGGAAGGACTAATTATACAATGAAACTTATCTTTTTTTTTTTTTTTTATTCTATGAAACTCCTCTTTTTTTTTTTTTTTTTTTGTACTTTGAAACTTTTTTTTTTTTTTTTTTTTTGTACTATCAGTAACTAGCAATATGGTTCATTGTGGATTTAGCTTCTGCTCAACAGGATTTAAGTCAATAAGCTTGATATCTGCAAGACATGTGGAATGGACTAGGTATAAGGAAAAAAGAAAGCAAAAGATGTTTTGAAACAAATTATGAAAACCAGACTCCTGTTTATGTTTTATTCAGAGCTTCCTATTTTCAGTGTCTCTAGAAAAATATCCAGACTGCTGTAGCAACTCTTCTGGAACCCTTCAAATGCTCTGTTTGCTCAATTAAGAGACTAACAACTGCATAGCAGCTTCAAACTGTCTTTAAATGCCCACTTCTAAAAAACCGCTTACTCTTGGAGCATGCTCTTTATATAACTGTATGAGAAAATAAATGAAAGAGTATTGGGGATATTTTGTGTAGTTGTCTTGCACGGCCAGCAACCCTTATGCAACCATGGCAGTAATATGATGTAAGGCCAGGAGGACCTAAATAACCATACCGGAAATACCAGAACTGGTGTCAGAAATACCCAAATGGGTATCAGAATAGATATCAGAATATCAGAAATAACAGAATAGATATGGATATAGCAAACAAAACTGAGACAAGGGGGAAAAATGGTAAGTAACAGGTTGCTTATTTGAGATGAGAACATGATGGAGAAAAGAAAAAAGAAGAGTTGCAGAAATTGTAAAGGGGAAAATAAGAATTGCAATAATTTGACCAGAGCTGTCTGTGGAAACCTGTGGTGCAGCCCTAAGCTTGATCACCAAAGCCTAGCTGGAACGATAACCCAAACCTGTTGTTCTGACCATATCAAATGTGCTTCTGTGGTTTTGAAGGTAAAGCACCCAGGTAAATGGAATAAGCATCCTGGTATCACCTTGTCAGTGCCTGTTTCAGGCCTGAGAGCATTTGCATCTTTCAATACAAAAAATAAAATAAAATTAAAAAAACCCCATTGTTTTCTTATTTCCTGAAGTATGGTGTTGCAACTGGATTGTGTGTGATACAGACAGCAGCTGCAAATCAAAGTAGTTTGCTCACTGATTTTATGTATTTAGATAACAAGAAAATATTTGTGAGATAATAATAACCTCATACTCCTGAAGCTCTGGAGACCATTATCTTACAATACTCTGTGTAAGTTTGCATTGTTTTTTTATTTGTTTTGATTTACCTCTGCTATGTGCTTGGGATAATCAGAAATCAGGGTTAAGACTAATGAAAAGAAGACCTGCAACTGTGGTTGGCATTATAGATTTTTAGCAATGTCCAGTGGCTGTACAGTTTCTCTCTTGTTTCTCTGTTTCTTTTCTTAAGCATTTTCTACGGCAATAAGTGTATCCTCACTTGTGATCTGTTTAAAAGAATCTGAGCTCAGCAGAACAGGCTGTCAACCAGTCACTCAGTTTGAAACATAAAATGATTTTTAATTTATTTTTCAAAGCGGATAGTCTTAAGAAATGTAAAATGAGGTAGCTTTTCAATTCAAATTCAATGTTTCATTGTAATGTCTCCACAAATCCGAATTTAACAGGTGACAACAAAAAAACCCAAAACCAAAACAAATTTTGGAAGCCCCTGAAATAGTGATCTTTTGTCTCTGTGTATGTATATGGCTGTTATAAAGTGGATTTGTATTGTATAAGTAGAAGCTAATTAAACTCCAGACGCATAAAAAAATTCTTCTAGAACAAATATTAACATTATTTCATTCCACTCCTTTTTAATAAATATTCTTGCATATAAAATACATAAATAGAAATGAACGACCTGCAAGTTTTAAATAGATTTTTTGGTGCACTTAAGCTGTCAGAACTAAATTATTTTAAATTTAGTTCAAATTCGCTCAATAATTTTTCCCAAAAAATAGAATCCATACAATAAGAAAGCAGGAATATTGGCATCTAGCTCTATTCTTTTGCCAGAAATACTGAGCTTCTGGAAACATTTTTTTCTGACTATTCTCTATATTCATGCTACATGAAGTTAGAAGCAATTAAAGGATAATGTTCTGGGTATAGGAGCTGTCTCTTCTTCCTCACTGACTGTAGCTGAGTTCTACAAGCTCTGCCAAAACCAGAAATATCGAAGGACTTTATACAGAGGCAAGTGTTTCCCTAAAAAAATATTACATTACTAATTCAAGAGGTATCAAACAGAGATGTAACTCATTAAATGAAACAATGCTCCATGTGCTAATGCCATATAAGCAGTAAGGCTGACTCGTTGACCCCCTCAATCTTTGCTTTTCTCAGCTCAGACTGAGCCTGCCTGGAAAGCATCCCAAGCCTGCCCTCTCCCTTACTGAGGTGTAGCAATAGAAATTGCTCAGCTCTGCTTATGCAGCTCCAGTCTGAGGCCTGAATGCTGAACAGTCAGTGTATTTTCTTTATTCCAACAACCCAGGTGTCTTTTTGAGGCCACTGCATTTTCTTTCACTGAACTGTTTGAATTACTGGAGTGACACTCTAGGAACAAAAGCAGTACTCACGGAGGAAAAAATCCCTTCTAACTCTTAGCGGATGATACAACTTGTTGAATGAATAAAATCCCTGATCTGTAAGCGAGGGCTGTGCTTGCTAACTGTGACAGGAGAAAAAAAGAAGAGCTATTGTTTTCAGTTTCCAAAAATAAATACTGGTGGTTTTGTTTTGGTTTTTTTTATAGAAGCTGCAGGAAAAGAACAAAGGATCCTAAGACAGGTCACAGTATACTCTGGTAGACAAGCTATTAAAAACAGTTCTGTCTTTCTGCAGTTTTACTGGGTCATTTTCCCTTCACTCATCATAAGTAGTAACATTTACATGAAAATAGGATCTTGGTTTCTCAGGAGTTTCTCTGCTCTTTATAATTATCCTCTTGAAGTCATAACCCTGGTTTCTGTGGTAATTAGGTTTTCCATAAGTTTTCAGTGGTTCTTTCAAGGTGAGCATGGGCTACCTTGTCAACCAATGATAGCATACCAACAGCATCATTAAGACCAAGTTTTTCCAGTATAGGAGCCTAAAATCACATCTAACGATATATGAGTCTATTATTATGTCCACGTGTAGACAGCAGTAAATTGACTTTCTTTTTTAATTGCTTGATGTTGGGAACTCATCTACGTCAGAAGCTTAGCATTCCTCCAAATCCCATTACTTACCAATGTTTCTAAATCTAGTCAATTTTTTTTTCAAATTCTGACCTACTTAAATAGGAGCTGTAATGAGGCTGCTCAGTTGTGAGTGAGAGCCAGAGTACAATGGTAGGAATCAATCAATTTAATCTAGAAATATAAAGATCATTCCAGCCTCATTTTGAAAATACTGATAATCTTATCTACCATGAAATATTTTTAAAACGGAACACAAAATGTAAGCTAATTGAAGGTTTGTATCATAGTCTTACCAGGGTTTGGTGATAGCTTGTCTTTCCATTTATTCCGGTACAGATGGACTCTATGACAGTACTACGCAACAAGAAAAATTTACGGACCATGTAGGTATGGCAGAATATTTACTTGTTCAAAAGGCTAATCTGAAGTTATTACATTATATACCTGTACCTTAATTTTTCGTATCTAAATGAACATTTAATTAACATAAGTGACACAAAAAAATAGCATAATGTGTTAAGTTTGTGTGATTTCAAATGCCTGTCTCTCTTGCAAGTAGTATGCATTCACCGCATATGTAAACAACTTTCTTATCAGATATTATCAGTTTCTCAAATTCAGAGTTTGCAGTAATCTTCACATAACCTTCCACCATAGATATCATGGAAGAATTAAGGGTAAAGTGCGCTATCTTTTTCGTATCACGTGTTTGATTTTCAATAGCCTAGCATGGCACTTAGTCAAAAATACTGTAAAGATAACCATAGTGTGAGATAAAATTTTGACTGCTTTTTCTGTTCTTTACTGCTTGGCATTATTTAGGCTATTCTGGGTCAAAAATGTTGTATTAAAATATTCCTCCAGGGTGACAATTCTTTTGAGATGAGCTGCTTACATCAGCAATGCCTTGGCACCAAAATCCATTATATAACACACCTCCCCAGGATTCATAGGAAATACAGGGACTGAATCAGACCTGCAGATTATCTTGGAAAAGAACATACTTGGGAGAGCTCATTTGTATGTCTGCCATGCTATAAGACAGGTGTGGATTACATGATATAAAGAATGCTTTACTTGTATTTAAAAATTCTAAAGCTGTTTGAATCTGATACCGTTTCTATGGACAACACATTTATTTTATGTAATGCTCTGAACAACATGAGCCCCATCCCTGGAAAACAAAAAGAAGGGAGAATTCATCCCTCTTAATAAGAATGTATAACCATTATTTAACTTGTGAAAGAGATATAGGCTTAAGTTAAAATAAAAAGGATTTTAAGTAGAAAAATAGCAGTAAGACTATTCAGTAACATAGTTAAGTAAGTGTGTAACTTTTTTTTTTCTATCATGCACTTGTTAGCTGTTTTTTCTTTCCTTGAGTATCTGTGTATCAATGATCTTTTCAAAATGTTTTCTATGTGTCATGGTATATCAGCTTTTCAAATTCATTTGGAATTCTGGTCTACAGTAAAATTTTACCTGACGTGACTTAAGCTTTCAGTGAAAAATGTAGCAGCACTTATAATGTCTGTGCAAAAAGTGTAATTAATTTTTTTTAAGTATACTTTTCTAAATTAGAAAATCTAGAGATCTAATTAGAAAACCTAGAGAAAATATAATATTGTAAATTTACTGTTGCTATACTTGATTACTTCTAATCTCTTCACCAAAATGTTATCAAATTGTATTCTTAGCTGAGTATTCTTCATATTTGGATGATTTGCAGTAATTAACCCAGTTATTTAACTTACATAGTTATTGCAGGCACTTTATAGATTTGGTTTTCTACAAGGTGCTGAGCAGTCTGGCCTTGATCCAATGAAGTGATTAAGCATCTGCTTAATTTTAACCACATAAGTGCTCCTACTGGGAATTTTGCAGGATCAAGCCCTTCAACCCATCTTTGAGCAAATAGCCTTTTCCCTGATTTATTTTATGTTTAATATCCCTGAAGTGATATCTTTCTGAAATTACCTTTTTTAAACCTGTATATTGATCAAAACCCTCAGTGAACATTGTCTTCAGTATGATAACAAAGCTAGCTGGTGGGATCAGTCATGAATAACTTGGATGATTCTCCTTCATTTAATTTTTTACTGTATGTTTTGCAAGAAGGAGACCCAAGAAACCAGAATTACTTTGAATCCCTTGGTGATAGTCAGGAGGTAACTGCAGACTACTGTAACAGAACTTTAGATTTGTTTTCTTCCTTATTATTACCACATTTATTAAAAAAACCAACAAAATAAGATAGGATTTACTGATGAGATTTAGACTTTACATTTTTAGTTTCTCTTGTTAAAGTAACACAAAGCAATCAAACACAGGTACTTGCTGAAATACATTTTTTCTTTGATAGTTTCAGCACTACAATTGTGGTGAGGTATTGAAAGGGAAGCCCCCCAGGTTATGATAACCCCTGTCCAATGTATTTACCAGATGCACTGTTTATGTTATTTGCAGGAAATCTAGGCAAAAATGTAAAAAGTGTCAGAGAAATCTATGGTCTGTGCAGGTATAACATGTAAGAGGGCACACATTGTCAGTCTCTTTATCCAGTGTTACATTAATAGATCATCACAGGTGCATCTAACTTCACTGGTAGATATGCACCCTGGACACCAAAGATTATTGCATTTCTGAAACTGTAGGTATGTACAGAAAATATTGTTGTTCAAACACAGGATTCCTTTAAAAGCAAAACTACACTAGGATGGGGAAAGGAGGGGAGAAAATAGGTGGAGTACATTGTGTTTTCCCCCATGTGGAGTCAGGATATGGTTGGAGTCAGGTGTCACATATGAACCTGGATCTCCCAGTTAAGGTGTTGCTGGAGCAGTCTAACTGTCAGTTCCCTGCACAGACTGAGAAAAGAAGTAGGTGGAGCAGGAAGCATGGAGGACTTCAGGACCCCAGAGGATGTGAAACTGGTTGTGTAGTCAGAGGCTGATGCCCACACTCTTTAACTAAAACCAGGTTTAATTTTGCGTCATTTTTCAAAAATACTTTATGAATGACAAAATTGTATTAACTTGAAGTGCTGACACATGAAGAATATGAGGCAATCTGTTCATACACTGAGAAATTCTAATGATTTTAGGAAGGAAGATCTCACATTGTTTTCCAAAGTCCAGGAAATGTGCACAAGCAGTGTGAGAAAAGAGGGATTAAAAAAAATTTGTTGTAGAACACAGCAGAGGAATGGGGAATCCCATGGCATTGCCTGTGCTGTTGCACACAGGTGTGTGCAATAGCCACCTCATAAGTAGCTTCAAAGTCATAAGTAGGCAAATCTTTCCAAGTCATACTTGGCAAAGAAAACTACTTAAACTGGATCATAATGCAACATGTTAGCAGTGTCCTTGCTCAATGCAGGGGGGTTGGACTAGATGACCTCTAGGGGTCCCTTCCAACCCAAAACATTCTATGATTCTATGATTCTATGTTTCTGTGATATACCTCTGTTGGGGAGAGGACCAGGACCTAAGTCACAGACATAAATATAGAATCATAGATATGCTGATTGGAAGGAGCCTCTGAAGGTTGTCTAGTCCAGTCTCCACTGAAAGCAATGCTATGTCCAACATAAATTAGATCAGATGTGGCTTTGGTAGCAGGATTTTTAAAACTCCTAGGGAAGGACCTTCCACCATCTCTCTGGTTAAACTCTTTCAGTACAGTGCTTCCTTCCTTATGACCTAAACCTCTCGAATCATAGTTTGTAGCCATTGTGTCTTTGTATGTCATTTAACACAACAGAGAAAAATGTGGTTCTGTTATCATTTAACTACTGTTCAATTTGTTTCAAGCAGCGATTAAGATTTCACCTTAAGTTCCTTTTTACCAGACTGAACAAGTCCAGCTCAAATAGTTTCTCTTCATGGATCACCTATGCCTCTGGTGATCTTGGTAGCCCTGTACACATAATATTGTGACACGTAGATGAAATATTCTAGGTTAGGCCTCAGCAGCAGCAGGTAGGCAGGATAATAACTCCCTTCAATCTGTTGGCCATGCTCCTCATAATGTAGCCAGTATACATTCTGCCTTACAGTGAGAGTGCTCTATTTGTTCCTATCTAATCCAGCACCCAGTGCAACTCTTAGTAACTTCTGAAGGCCATATGGAGTTATCTTGCCTCTGGTGGTATGGTGTTTTTTCTTACTAAACTTTCTTGGATTTCATTTATCCTAATCCACAAATTTATCAAGATCCCTCTGGACTGAAGGGTCAGAATCTCTTTAGCTTAGACTCATCTGCAAATTTTCTCCAAAAGCATTCAGTGCGATCACCCAGACCACCTTTGAAGATGTTGAACATTATGGCTCCTGGCACTAACTCTTAGAGTATTTACTTTTTCCAAGTCACAGATGAACACCCAACCATTGATCACTGCTGTTTGAACCTGGCAGTGCAGCCAATTTTCAGCTTAGTAAACTGTCTGTTTATTCAGTACATATACACAGCTTTCAAATAATAGCACTGAGGAAAACGGTGTCAAAACCCGTACTAAAATAGAGGTATCCACCATTTGCTCTTCATCCACCCAGCCAGTCAAGCACAACTTGCCTTTCCTAAATCCATGCTGGTTACTCCTGATTCTCTTCTCATGCTTCACTTACTTGGAAATGGATTCCAAGAGGATGTGCCCCAGGATCTTTCCAGGGAGTGAGGTGAAGTTGATCAGCTTGTAGTTCCTTATTACCCATTTTTAAGATAGATATAATGTTAATAGTTCCAGTTGCCAAACCTCTTCTGATTACCACAGTTTTCCATACATGATAAATATTCTTACAATTACATTGTCCACCTCTTTCAACAGTCTCAGGTGAATCCTATCTGGTACCTTGGATCTAAACATGCCCAGCTGTTTTACAGATGTAGAGAAGTGTTAGAACTGTAGCAAGGTTGGTGCTGCAAGTCATGAGGAGACATGGAGACAAGGCTAGCCTAAAAATATTGTCCTTCTTTACCTGTACACAAAAGTGGGTGTTCTTGCACTACTTAAAGACTTAGTAGAAAAAAAATACTGCAGAATTCTGTGCCTTTACAAGTTTGGCATTAAAATTCTTCCTATATATTGAATATACAATATAAATGATAAAAGGTATGCAGAGGATCTTTTGAATCAATATGATTCACAGCCTTTCAGCAATTTACACAAGTTAGTTCCAAAGTCTTCAGGTGAATCCCTGAAGTTTTCTTACACTAATCCCTTGAAACCTACCTTTTAATGTTCATCCCTTGCTGCTGATCACTTGCTCTTTTCTCAAAGTTTTTCCTTTGGATTAGAGCCATAGCTAATAAAACCTGAATTCACCACTTCGTGCAAATTGATGATCTCTTCCACAATGTGATCATACAGGTATTTTCTGACTAGAAATGTAACTTGACTGTATGTGATCAGTAACATTAAAATCATATAGCACTTACTGAAGATCATGTACCACTGCTTACAGAATTCATGATTGCATTTTCAAATTAAAGGTCTTCTATTTACCCAAAGTCTCCTCACAATAAGTTTGCTTTTCTGATAAGGTTTTTACCTCTAAGTGCATATGGTCTTCCATATTTCTCAATCTTCCTGCAGGCTAAATCTCCAGTCTTCATTTTCTGGGTGCTTTACTCAATTCACTGTATTAAGACATGGTTTTTATGAATGAAGCTTCATCCTTTTGTAAGCACAATTATATGGCTTTTCAATAGGTCTATCTTGTGTATCAGTAGTCAACCCAACACATGGAAGAAAAAAACCAAACCAAACCAAACCAAAAAAAACCAAAACGCCAAATCCCACAAAACAGATAGAAGAAAATCAGTAAAACTGAAGTGAAAGAAAAAGTGACTTGGGTTCTTTTTCAAGAATTGTTGCTAGTTGCCTGAAATCAGGGATATGCAAGCCATTTTACTGGTCTGCAGTAAGACCTACACCCCATTGCGTTCACAGTTACATCTTTTGCTGGAGGCTGCATTCTTTGCTGTGCAATGAAAAGCAACAGAAAGCAGCTGGACTATGTGTTGCTGTGACCAGCCAGCACACTCCCACAATGGAAGAAGACTCAGAAGAGATGAGCAAAGGCATGGGGCTTCTGAAGCTCAGCAAAGAATATAAGGAGTAACCACAGCTGTTGGAAAGAAGGCACAACACAAAGGGGATCTGAGCTAGCCAAAGCAGTATGGGGGAAGTGCGTATGTGGCTGAGCCTAATATAGAGTATAAAAACAGACCAACAAACAGAATTAACTTTGAAGAGAGCAAGAGGCATGATTTAGCTTCAACCCATGGATTCCTTCGCAGTGATTGGAGATGTCCAGCATCGTGATGGTTGGCATATAGAGACCAATAACAGCAATCACGTTTGTGTTGTGATTCAACTGTATATTGCAATTGCTATATTATGCTTGCGTTGTGATTTTGGCATATTGCTGTATCACTCTGCTGAATCAAAATCCCATGCAATGTCAAATAGCCTCAAACAAGTAAAATTGGTTTTAAAATATTAAAACCTCCTCATGTGGGATATCTAAAAGAACTTCATTAGAGAGCATTGGACTCTGGCAATTGACGCAATGATTCTTGTTTGGCGCTAACAAGATAACTTTTACCTCCAGAAGTCTTAAAATAGTCTGATACTGGACAGTGTGTGAATCCCAGTACAGTTGAGGTATGAGTTGTTCAGTTTCCATTAAAAAAAGGTCCTTCTGAGCACTCTTCTTAAGCAGGGTATTTTGTCCCACTGCATGTCTTTGGTGGTGTGCTGAGGGCCAAAATCCTGACTCATCATACAGGGTTTCCAGGTGGTTTAACACTGCCTAGAAAAAGGTTTTATCTGAGCCTAAGACAGCACTGGTCAATCACAGAACTTTTGTATAAATTCAATACCATTTTGTCCTTTGCAGCAACAGAACAAAACCATGCCCAAGGTCTGTTTGAGCAGGCTGTTACCCTCCATCCCCCTTCTCCACCACACAATCTTGTCTGACTTGTGACCATTCTGAATCAACAATATTCAGGATTTGAGAATTTACAAACTTGCAGATAGAGGGAAGTATAACAGGAACAGTTGTTATTTGGTACAAAATAGTATTTGTGCTGCATGGACCCTATACAGCACTCGGTTTCTGATCTTTTTCCTCCTCATGACAGATCCAAACAATGAGTGCTGTGATCAGCTGCTGTTTTCCTAGTGCTGGCTCACCCAATCCCAAGTTACTGTACCTGGAAATGAGAATGGACAAGAGGAGTTATGCTACAGTTCTATGCTCCTGGCTAGTTTTACCCATGTGCACGTCAGAAATAGTCAAATGAGATGAGAAAGTGCTGAGACAGCACAGTCAGGCTTTTGAAGAAGATGTTGAAGAACATTGTTAAACCACCGTGTCAGCCACTTGGCAGCTGCCACCATTCCCTGTGTCCTGGTTTCAGCTGGGATAGAGTTAATTTTTCGTCATAGTAGCTAGCATAGTGCTGTGTTTTGGATTTAGTACTACAAGAATGTTGATAACACACTGATGTTTTTAGTTGTTGCCAAGTAGTGCTCAGACTACTCAAGGACTTTTTGAGCTTCTCCTGCTCGGCCAAGTGCATAACAAGCTGGGAGGGAGCGCAGCTAGGACAGCTAACCCAAACTGACCAAAGGGATATTCCATACCATATAACGTCATGCTCAGAGGGTTTAGTCGGTCAGTGATCACAGTTCAGGCAGAGTGATCGCGGCTCGGGGGGAGGGATCGCTGCTTGGGACGGGCTGGGCATCGGTCAGCGGGTGGTGAGCAACTGCATTGTGCATCACTTGTTTTATATATTCTGTATATTCTCTTACCATTATTATTATTACTATTGTTATTCTCTCTTATTAAACTGTCTCTATCTCAACCCATGGGTCTTACTTTTTTTCTTTTCCTGATTCTCTCCCCCATCCCACTGAGGGAGGGGGGAGTGAGCGAGTGACTGCGTGGTGCTGAGTTGCCAGACGGGTTAAACCACGACACCCTGGTATCTGCCGTGGGCTGACCTCACCCACCCGTGTCTAGCCTAGATTCGCTACCTAGTTTATATATATGCATGTATATGTATAAACAACTGCTTAGCAAAGGTTCACAAGCATTGACTCATTCAAGTTTGGAGACTGAAATAGAGCTCTCTCCTGGGTGCTGGTTCAAAAAAGAAGAGTAGAGTGGGAACAGGACTAGGAGGGGCTTCATGGAGATGATAACTGTCTATCTTCTCAGTAAGCATTATAGCTTGTCAGGCAGAGAGGGCTAGCTGTTGTTGGCACAGTTCACAATTCTGGAAAATGCAGCGAAGAGGGGCTTATTTGTGAAAATATATCACTAGAGAAAGATTTATCAACTCTGTCTTTCATGGAGTCCTCATGCAAGAATTAAAGCAAACCCGATCTTTTTGCTATTAAATGTCTAGCTTCAGAACTTGCTTTGACCAGGAAGCACTCTCTGAGTGCTGAAAGCACTATTAAAAGTGCTCTTCATTCTAGGCTATGAATACTTGCTATTTACTCAAAGTCCATGTGGAACGAAAACAGCCAAGGTTTTCTCCTAGGCAATGATAACTTTTGGCTCTTGCTGAGAAACTTATGTTCAAAGAGCACAGTTCTGAACTTAGAAAACTACATCCTTTCTGGAGGACTGTGTATCCGTTTCCATTCCTGAAAAGATTGCAGCAAGAAGTAACATAGTTCTTCCATAACTTAGGCATTTCTAGGAAAGGACTTTCCTATAATCTCTCTGCGCGTGTGTGATGCCCAGGGATCTTTTTGATCATTTATGCTGTGAGAATTATACAAAGGAATATTGCCCAGGATCAAGACATAGGGAAGTGTCTGTTTCTAGTAACTATTTATGTTCTGTTTATCTTTTATGTGGTTGTCCCTGTCACTGAAATCCCAGGGAGTCCCAGCCATCCAATTCACATGATTTCTGTGATCTCATAATTTCAAGTGTAAATCAACGCTGGGAATGATGCACCAGCATGCTTCTTTAGCCTAGATATGTTTTAATCTTACAGATCAGCTACATAAGCTACCCTTGCAGCAGTGCATTCAGTATATTGAAATTCCTGAAGAATGAATTGGTCACTGAATATCTCTTGCTGTTTGGCAAAGGTCTGAGTTTTTAAAGGTCATGAAGGTTAACATTTGTAGTAACCTTTGTAAACATAGTGCTACAGATGAAACGTTTTGCACTGCTGTCAAACATATAAAACCTCTGCAGCTTTAGCTCATATTCCATTAATCTTAAAGGTTGCCTCTTAATTACTATGAAGCAATGTGTATGACAGTATTAAAATCCAGTTTAATAAGATTTTTCAGATTAATAAAACCTATCTGCCTTTTTTTGGTTCAATGTGTATTAGAGCTGTCAAACAGTTGTCTGCATTCCCTTGCAGTTTATGGGACATTTACTTTCTCTTCGTTTCTGAAATTTGGAAACCTTTGTGAGGTGCTTAGAAAGTTTTACAGTAAAAAGTAGAAACATTCTTACATTTGAAGTACCTTTGTAGTCAAGTATCCATTAGCCGTGGCACATCTGAATAGTTCATTAGGTCTTAGAAGTTTAATTTCTGCTTAAAAATAGAGAAGGCACCCTGGAGACTTTTCTGAATATCAAATTAGATCAACAAGCTGTTAAATCTGTTCTCTCTTTCAAGCATTTCATTGGTGATTTCCTAATGTATTTAATTTATTTTTCAAATTTAAGAAAAGAAGTTGATACTCCTACAAACACTCTTTTAGTTGCCAATGTGAAATCCTACTGAAGGGAGAGTGAAATCTGTTATATCCACAGTACAGTATGCATGCATTGTACACAAATGGAAAACCACTTCACCAATTTACAGGGGTGCAGAAAGTGGCATAAAATTAGTCAGAATTCAAAAGACTAAAATTCAAACTATCTTGTGTGAATCAGTCATGAATAATTACCAGCTTCTGAAAAATAGAGCTCCCATGAATATCTAAGTGTGAATTATCACTTCAAATTAAAATTCAGTTGTTACATATTGCTATGTTTATATTAAATTCATAGAGATGTCAGAACAAGCAGACAATTATGATCAGCCGAATTTTCCAGTACTGAATAATACAAGTAGTTCCTAAGATGGGAGAGCATCCACCTCTCTTGCTCATCACATTCTATTGGCTTATGCCTGATATTATCACATCAAAGTCTGTAGTGGAACCAAATGCAAGTTGACACAATGTAGTGGAAGAATCAGGTTGCACAGGAATAGAATAAAGCTTTTTTTCTTTTTTTTTATAAAAGAAAATAAAGTCCCAGTAATTGTGACAATAACTCTATGATCTAGAAGTTTCTGATAATTGCCAGTCCAGAATATTTTTAGAAAATTTATGTATTCTCTTTGATGTGAAATATATATAGAGGCAGATTTTATTAAGGCTTATGCTTGAGTATTTGGGTATCTGAATTCTTATAAAGCTAATTTGCAGGTAAATAGTAACCTGTTCTTGAAAATCCCTAGTGGTCACAGAATTTAGACATAAATGAGGAAATAATCTTGGACAGAATTTGCACATGCAGCCCTAAGTGAGTCTGAAGAAGCATTTTTCTCCCTAACCATGTAATAATCAAAACCAAAAAACAGTATGAAAATTTTAAAATGAAAAATAAAATCAAGACACTTGTATCAAGCCATGGTTTCCATTCAACATCTCAGCCTGTCTACAGTCACCAGAAAAACAATGGTACTGATAGTACATTTGACACCTCTTACACATGAGACACAGTCTGGTCTTTTCCCTGTGAATAATATTGGTCTTGTGCTGCATTGTGTCCTTTCTATATGTTGACTGTAGGCCAAAGCCATTAAAACAGAGGTATGGCCAACTCCAAGAATATACTTAAAGACCTCTTTAACTTCAATTTTATTAGTTGAACACTTAAGTAGGAATACCCATAGGGAGTCAAACCAGAGAAATTTATAGTCTAGCTTGAATTAATCCTACATCTGAATATACTGAATATTTTGGAAAAGCTTTGAATTCATGATTCATCTCATCTGATTGAGGTGCTAGAGGCTATGGCTTTATACTGTAAAGAATTGGATGGCAGTACTGAACAAGGGTGTTTCCAACCTGGCTCTTTCTAGCACTGTGCTGCAACTAACTTCCTTTCCTCTTGGCTGCTCTGACTCTAATCTTTCATGGGATGAGTTGTGAACAAGTCTGTGGAATTGCTGCAGCTTTCAAGAGAAAAAAAAAGAAGTGTGAGGCTCTTTTAAGCTTGATCACTATCTTGATTTGATTTCCAACCCCAAACTTCAAATGTTTGTGTAGAGCCCAGCTGGGGTCTGCCTCACTATGGGGGCAGGAATGAGTAGCAAAATATTGGGAGAGAAAATGGGCTTATAGAGGTGTTATTTTTACCAAATATTTTACATCATGAAAGTACAACCTAAATAATTCCAGGCTTCCTGTAGAATGAGAGAAGGAGTATAAACTTCTAGGATTCAATTCAAACCTTTCCTTTTTCTTTCTTGTACATGAACATATATAGGGACTTAAGCCAACTCAAATGCCTAAAGTTAGACTGGTTGGATCTGGGCCATGGAGTCTAAGACACAGCAGATGTATACAATAAATCTTCTCTGCTATGCTCTCCCAAGTCTCAGCTGTCAGTGGTTTAGAGACTCTGTGAATCTTTGCATCTAGACGAGCCACAGATGGGTATTTCTTTTATTAGTTTGCCTAAGCGCCTTTTTACATATTTGTTTTTGAACTTCACATCTTAAATTAACTGTGTGAAAAAAAGTATCCTTTCATTTGCTTAAGACTGCCACATGACAACTTCATTGGGTCCCTTTTGGTTTGCATGTTGTGAAAAATAGTGGACTCGGTATCTTCATACAATTCATGATTTTATAGACTGCTACCTACCCTCTATCCTGTTCCAGGTTGAAGAGTTGGTAATTTCTTCAGCCCATAATTCTGTTTTGTCGCTTTTCTAATCCTGCTATGGCTCTTTTGAGACTGGACAACAAGAATTTTACACTGAATTGTACCTAGTACATGAACACACCATCCACTTATACAGTAACCTAATCTCATTTTCTGGTTTGCTTCCTGTTTTGTTCCTAACAATTCCTGGGTTTTTGTTTGCCACTGTGGCTGCTAAATAGCATTGAAAAGACATCCTTAAAGAATTATTCGCTTCAGTCTTGCTTTTCTGAGTGACAATAACTTACTCGGTCTGTACTGCCTACATATCATTAGGGTAGGGTTTTTTCTCCTCTGTATATTACTTTATATTAGCTGATACCAATTTTCAGGTATTTTGGTTCTGATGAATCAGACAGTACCATGAAATTCTTTTTCAGCTCTTCACAGTCAGTTTTAAATTAACCATCTTCTTCAATAATTTTCTACCATTTACAAATTTTGCTACTTCACTAATCACTCCTTTTTCCTTGATCATTTATGACTATGTTGAAGAATTTACATCCCAGGCACATGTCCCTGAGGATAAGGAATTCCAAAATGTTATCCTCAACTGAAAACTTACCATTTATTTGTATTTTTTCCTCTAGTTTAATGAGTCATTAGTACATAAAAAGTCTCTCTTATCCCACATCAGTTTTATTTCTCTCAGAATGTGGCAAGTAACCTTGTCAAAACCTTTCTGAAAATCAAAGTACAATGTACTGACTAGATCACCTTTATTCAGTTATTGACTGTTTCAGAGATTGATAATGGATGTGTGAAGCATATTGACTAAAAAGAAAAAAAAAAAAAAAAAAAAAGTTGAATCTTCTCCAAAATATCCTAATGCTGTAATTTCAATTTTTGTGCCAGTTTCTACCAAGGCATCCATTATGCAAGCTAGAAAAACTAGTCAGTGTTTTCTGGTGTCATTCCTGGTGTTCTTTTCAAAGAATGTCGTCACGTTCTAGTCTTTTACCACTGAAGGTATGGACTATACCAATGGTTAATAGTTAGCAATTTTAAATGTCAACTTTTTTATATTTCCTGAATAAATACTCTTTTTCCTGGTGATTTGATGCTGTGTGGCTTATGCATTGGTTATATGACTTATTCTGTTGAGAATTCACTTTTAGACCTTTACTCAACATTTCATACCTAAATAATAATGTGCCTGGTGTGAGAACATCTGAGATTTCCTGTATAAAGGCCATGGATGTAAATATTTCATTTAGATTTATTGCAATGTCTTTGTCTTCCTGCTATTTAAGTCTGATTGCCTCTTTTCAACTTCCTGAAAATATTCTTATTTCTCATAACTCTGGAAAAAATATTAGCTTTTAGGCCTCTGGAACTTTTATAAAATGTTCATAGCTATGCCATATTCAATTTAAATTTAACTTGCTGTACAGTTACACACATTATTTTTATTCTCAAGACATTATTTTGACTGCCTATATACATCTATTTATTTCTTTACCATCTTTGGAATGTTTTGAAAATATTCTGGTTTTATTCCATTTTCTTATAAAATTTATTTCGAGGTACAAATGTATTATATGTTGTTTCTTATATATGTTCAATCTCTGTGCCTTCTGCAAGAATTTTGCCCTGCTAGCTGTTGCTTTTTTTCTTTTTTTTTTTTTTTCATTCCATCATTTTGTAGTTTTACTTTTTAAAAACTTTATATTTGATTAGGGATGGTGGTCCTATAAAAAATCATGAAATTATTTGACTGTGATTACTATTGGAATGGTGCTTTTATTCTTTCAGATCCTCTGCACTATTTAGAACTAAAATAAGAAATTGCTTGTCACCTTATGGGTTCTCTGACTTGCAGCTCCAAGAATCAGTAACTTATGATACAACAAGCGACCCTTGCTGCACGACCCTTGCTTCATGTTTTTCCAGATTAAAATAGGGATAATTCACATCTTTTTAGCAATCTGTCATTATGAAGCAAGTTTTAACCTTGATACTTCCACAGGTGACTACTTGCCATTTCATATTATCCAGTACTTTTTTGAGTTGTTTCTCCTGTGTTCTTCTGTGAACAGGGACAAACCTAGCCCTAGTGTGTCTCTAATGAAGAAAACAGAGATACACAAGGGATGAATTTGGCCAATTATTTATCTTCATTTGAGAGTTTCCTTTTCTATTTAACTAGTTGTCATTGATTTTTCCATTTAAGACTATCCTCAGTTTAATCTTTTGCCCTTTCAAGGTGAAGGCCCTTTGGCTGAAAGCTTTCCCAGCTGAGTTTAAAAGGACTACTACTGACAGCAAATGAGATTTTTCTGTGGCTCAATAGGTAAGCCCAGCACTTTCCAATACTTGGGTCATGAGTTCAATTCCCTGACAAAACAGATCCATCATGAATAATATCCTTGAGGTAATCTCTGCTTTGTGAGTTATTGTGCTTCCTGCACCATCCACTAAAGGATTTGGTATCTTTTTGCCATAATTCCCTTAAAAATGGCATTTTTTTTTCATCTCTACATATTGAATTGTACAGATTATAACAAGAACAGATAAGGAAAATTCTATTATCTGGAAAGGTTATACTGAAAACTGCTTGTTGAAAAAAAGTGTGAGATCCTATGAGCCCAAATCTTGCAAGTTATCCTGTACTTGCTCAATTTTGTGTACTGCATTATGTCATGCCTGAGTACTACATTTATTAATACTTGCATTGCAGTATTCCCAAAGTAGCTTATGTTAAATGGCTGTGTCACATTCTTTGCAGGTTTAATTTTTGTTTATTTAGCTTGAAAATCAATTAAGCTATTTTTTTTTATTTATAAGGAACATCTATTGAAATATTCAGACTGAATTACTCTATTCATATTAGTTTCACAAAATTAAGAAATCCATAAAGACATTTCTATGAGTTATCAGAAATGGAAGTAAAATTCTTCATTTTATATATATAGTTTTCCTGTATAGAGTCAATCCTTCATCTCCTTTCAAGAATTAGAATAAGGGAATTTGACATAAGAATACTAAAAAAGAACTTTTTTTTTTAATGAGACAATTGTCTTGAGTTCTTGTAGCCCTTAAATAAGGAACATTCACAGATTAAGGGTATTCAAAGCTGAGTTCTTCTAGTCATCATTATTTGGCATTACACCAGGTATTAAATGCTCTTAACTGTAAGACCGCAGTAAACCAATGAATGAAAACGCAGCTAGAAGGCAGGACAAAGAACATATTTAACTTATAATGGAGCACAAAGCAATTGCCTGGCTTTTCAGGAAGTGTTTTTCTTTATCCATCTCACTGCTGGCAGACCAAACGCGTCATGTGGGATCCTCTGGCCCAAAAAAAGACTGTTTACCGTATGTTTACCATAGCTCATCTATTTGCCATGAGATCCCTTTACAGTCAACGATGGGACAGATTCTGGAATCCATTTATTAACCCTTCAAAATGGAAAAGGTGGGTGTCATATCCTTCCCACATTAAAATAATTATTTGGATGTGGAGATTTAGCCTGAATTCTGCCTATCAGTCAATACCCAATGCTAGTGTATAAACAGGAGACATTGGTTCCTTAGGAAAGAAATATTTCCAATTTGAAGCTCAAGGAATGTTCACTGATCCCATTACAGGGCAAGGGAAGAAGATAGGGAACTGGCCTTTTATGTAGCTCAGGACCGCAGCTAAAAACTAATTCTTCCCAAAACAAACAAACAAACAAACCCAACACCCAATTTAGTAATAAAGAACAGCTGATGAAAATAAATTATGTCTTCAAATAAAAATCTGTCATGTTCTGTACAAGATGTATTTTCTCAGAAAAGAGCTAAGGAAGATATCTTAAGTGGATAATTCTATAATTTGGAAACATTTTTGGTAAAATTAAAAAGAAAAAAAGCAAAAAAAAAATCATAAAAAAGCTTTCATGACATTAAAACATTTTGGTCACTCACACGGATTTTTCCAAATCATTTACTTAAGGGAAAAATGCAAATATTGGAGATTAAAATTTTCATTACCTTTTTTTATTTACAAAATTCCTTTCTTTTTTAATTGAACATTCTCAAATGTTCCAGATCACAGAAAACTACTTCATTTTGTCTATTTTTTTTTTCATTTTAATTGCATGACATTTTATTCAACTTTTTGATTTTCTGAAAACTTGGACAGGCTTTATTTCAACCAAGAATGTTTTTATTTGTTTGGAATTGCCATTCAACCGAAAATGTTCTTAGTGTTAAATATTGCCTCAGTATTGTCAAAGTATGCACTACAAAACAAGATTCACAGTTTTCTTGATTTTGGCAGACAAAACATTCAATTAAATCTGCAGTATTTTCTTGTATTTTAAGAATGGCAGTGTTGTAGAATCATTCAGTTGCAAACTTTTTTAGGAGATTATGAACTCTAATAGTTCCATCAGTCCTCTTGAGTTTCCCTCACTTTGTGAGAGATGTGTTTTATTAGCCCATTTTGTGCAGACTAAATTGTTTGTATTTGTACACTACCTTCACTGTAAAGTCACTCAGCAGGTTTCAGATTGCTTGAGTAGATTAGCCTGCATTTTTTGTTGTTGAAACTCTTCTTTCTAATACTCTTCTCTTTCCCATTCTTTGGTATCATCAGCCTACACATGACTGTTCATTGGGCTTCCAATTCTTTTATTAATTGGACTTTTTACTCACAGCCAGCTTTTTCATAAATGGGTAGACCTTTGTCTTGTAGAGAATTATCTACACAATCAAGAAAACCAGATTCTAGTAATATTTACAAAGTCATTGTCTAAAACATTATTTGAACTGCTGCTTCTTCTCCTTACCTCTATTTTATATTTTTTCCACTTTTATCATTTATGTGATGAGGGAATGGAAGAATATGGCAGATACTCTTCAAAAACTAAATCTTAATTTTTATATGACTTGGCATCTTGATTTCTAAGTTTCCACTAGCTGAGAGAAGGGTTTAGTGCCCCATCATTGAAAGGTACACCATTCAAATAACAAATATTTCTATGGAGATTGAATTTGAGAGCTTTGGCCCTAGACTTCAAGAAGCTGAGAGGAAAATTGAAAATGCAGAGACAATGATGGGTGGACATAACTTTACACTAAACTGAATACTGGAAATAGAAAGGTAGTAAGAAATCGAAGAGATGACTGAAAATAAAAAAAAATAAATAACCTCAGATTAAGGAACATATAACCTCAGATTAAGGAATTGTCATTGCTAAATTGTGTTGATGGCAGAGACAAGAGGAACAAGAAATCTATATTACCAACAAGTGTTATAAAGAAGCTAAGGAAAAATTGGTTTAAGATTTTTTTTCAATATGTCAAAGAAAATCTTTGTGTGGGAAGACAAGACCTTGCTCAGAAACAGCCTGGCCTAAAATGATCCAATGCACTTTCATTTTTAGTACAAATCAAATCTATTTAAGTATTTGAATTAGTACTAAAAAATAAGAAACTGCCGCAGAGTTCATTTTATGATTACCCTCTGCTTCTGTCATTCTGCTTTGCAGATTTATTTTATTTGCTTCTTATCTTTTTAGTTAGTGATCAAGACAGTTCACAAAAACTGTAAATAATAAATATGGTGCATTGCTTTATGTATGTTTCTGTGGATCATTTCTGCTTATTCATTTAGTGAGTTGAAATGAATAAAATGCAAGATCTATGCCATTGTTCACTGAAAATGAAATTTGTTTCCAGAAATTTATCTGCATTTTTAAAGGTCGCTTTTTAGTACTCTGATGATTTTCTAGACATTTGGGAGCATTTACAACCCCTCACTCAGTAATTGCCATATGGCATAGCCATCTGAGGTATTTCTCACTCTTCAGAGCACTTTGTTAATTATTTTTCTTCTGCAGATAATAGCATTAACTTACCATCGCTTTAGTTTATAACAGATATTCTCTTTGACTATGAGCACCCAACATATTCAAACACGCAAAATTTGTGTAAGTCTCACTGGTACTTCTCCATCCTTCTGTACAAGGAGATGCATCTTAGATTCTTATCAACCTTGCAAATTATCTACTATATAGGCTTTCCTTGGCCTTCACAGTTGTAAACTCATCTGTTATGGACCTATTGAGAACACCACTGATTCATTTCCTTGCTCCGAGATCCCTCTCTGTGCATAAACTCCCTAGATTCGGTGTCACGAACATGAACTGCTTATCTTTGTTTTCAAGGGCTTTCACTAGACATCCATCAAGTATCATTTCTTCTTTACTGCTGTCAGTTCTTGACCGTGGTGATATGTCCTTCATATACTTTCAAAAACACACCGTCAAGCTTTTTCCCACACTGCTCCTCATATTTAGGGAACACTTCCCCTCACACCTCCCTTACTGGGTTTCAAAAAATTCCTGAAAATTAGGTCTATTTGAGCTAAGAAAACTCCCTATCAAGCTAACCAATATTTTATAGTATTTTAATGCTCCACACCTGTCTTTTTTTTTTTTTCTTTTTTTTTTCCCTCTACCTTTATACTGAAATTATAAATCCATTTTTAAGATCCCATAGGCCATCTTTCTGATTAGGTTGTACCCAACCAATTGAGACATTGGTCAAGGTCTACGGTTTCTCTAATAATACTTTTGGGTAAAATCAAAACTGAGTTCACTAATTTTTAACAGGATTAAAATCCTGTCCTGAAATTCTTATTGAATAGATTAACTCTACACTGATAACTAAAGATGAGATTTTTTTAAAATGTCACCGAGTAAAACCATTGTTGATGAATAAACAGATTTATCTGTCAGCTACAGTTTCTGGGCAAAATAGGTTTATTCTGAATCTTCATAAAAAACATTGGCTAATTAGTGATGCAGGATTTTTTTTAGCCACCACATTATCTCAGCAGATAATTTAAAAAATAAACTAATTAACCTTTCTAAAACACCTTTCTAATTAATCATGTCTTTTATAGGTCCATTAGCTATGGGGCTGACCAGTCCAAGCAATCATATTTAATTTCTCACATATTGATTTATAAAGGATAGTTTATTGCCACTTGCTCATTAGCAGTTACAAGCAGGACTCCTGCAGGAGGTTATGCCTTTTTTGTAATTAAACCACATTAGGATACCAAAATGTAATGCAGATATTTAACATGGAGTTGTGATTCGTTGGAAGCCTAGTAAAATTTTAAAACCTCAGTAAAGTGAAACACTTTAGCTGTTCTAGCTGTTTTCTTTCTCTATAATTTCCCACTCCATATCTCACTGGCATTAAGATGTAGTCATTCCAGAATTGGTGACGATTTTTGCTTCAAAGGAAAACTTAATATCTTATGCAATGTATTATATTTTTACCTCTACAGTAACTGTTATTTAATATCTTTAAAAAATTCACAATATTCCAGAGTGTTTAAAAGAAGAACTTTAGCCTCTGAACATACTTTTTCAAAAGAAAACATACCAAAGTACTGAAGCTAAATAGAGAACAAAAGCTCCTATCTGTTCCAGCTCCCAATTTTTCTCAGACAGATTAGAAAAGGAGTTTTCATCACAGTCTCATGAAAACCATTCTCAAGAAATAATGACTCAAAAAGCATTAATTTTGATTTAATTTTATTATGAAGCAATAAACTGTATTGCAACATCTGTAGGACATTGTTGTAAAACTGATTAGATCATTTAGCCAAATGAATTTGAGAAGTTCAGAATGACCTAAGCTCAAGAAGACAAAAAAATCATGGCTTCTCTCACAGTCTAAAATTAATTTATTGTTTGTAGCTTAGCTGTTTTACAAAAAAACCCACTCATTTTACAAATGAATACAGTCTATACTGTTAATTACCTTTATGGATATATATTGCATCCTGTCGAACAATGGATCTTTCCTGAGCATCAGTATACTAAATTGAAATTTCGAGAAACGAGCTACGTCAAAGGCTGTGGACCTTGACCAAATGATCAAAAAATCATTTCAAAACATTTAAGTCAACAGAAGCATGAAAAAGCAAAGGCAAAACTACAAAGGGAGATGAAAGAGGAAGGAAGCTTTGTAATCATGCTTTTCCTTCATTTCAGTTCAGTACTCTCTTCCATTTTTGTCTAGGACCTTCTGATGTCTGAGTGCAAGTAGAAGGAGGTGAAGCAATAAATTCCAGTAAAGGAATGAGGAAGGCTCATGCTTGCTTTGATTTACGGCATCAGTTTTGTTATAAAAGAATCTTTTTACAAACTGTGAGAAGACAAAATTGAAAAGAGCACACAGTCTGGAGCAATGAAGAACTGCTCTCAATAGAGAAGGATCAAGAAAGGAAGCATTTAAACAAATTCTACAGATTGAAGTCCATGGGACCTGATGGGATTTATACACAAGTGCGGAGGGAGATTGCCAATATCATTGGAAGGCCACTCTCTTATCTTTGGAAGACTACGCTGACTGAGGGCGGTTCCTGAGGACTGAAAGAAAACAAGAAGGAGGTCAGTCAACCTCACCTCAATCCCTGAGAAGGTGAAGGAGCATATAATCCTGGCAACCACTTCCAGGATTGGAAGTTGTCAGCATGGATTGCTGAAGGGGAAATCCTGCCTTACAAACCTGATACCCTTCTATGATGGCATGAGTGGATTGGTGGACAAGGGAAGAGCAGTGGATGTTGATTATCTTGACCTTAGCAAGGTTTTTGACATCATCCTCCATAACCTCTTCACTAACAAACTGAAGAAACAAGTAGAAAAGTGGACAGTGAGGCCTTGAACAACCTGCTTTAGGTGTTGATGGTCTGAGCAAGGTGGTTTGCCTAGATGATCTCCTGATGTCCCTTCCAACCTCGGTGATTCTGTGATTGTATGATGAGGAAAAAACAGGGTCACAGAGTTGGTCTGCAGGAAAATGACATTCACTGTAGTAGAGCAGTAAGATGCTAGTACTAACACTAATGTTAAAGCACTATTAGTGTTCTTTTAAGAACTCTGTGTCAGGAAGTGATGAGTTGATGTGGATGCCTATGGACCTGGCACAGTGATACTGGTGCTTAATCTGTTCACAGGATGCTTAATCCACTCATCTGTGTGTTGGCCTGTAATGAAAGCACGCTCTTTTTCCCCAGGACCTCCTGACCTCAGAAGGTTTGACTTGTGTATTATGGTTTGAATGACAGATTTGGGTTATTGTCCTTATTAGGCTGTGGCAATCAAGCTCAGGGCTGCCTCACAGGTTCCCACAGAAAGCCTTGATCAAGCGGTTGCCTTGTCCTTGTGGTCTTGCACATTATTCATATGGTTACCTAGCTGTTGTTGGCCTTGCAAGACATACTACACAAAAAGTCCCTAATGTTGCCCTCCAAGTATTTGTGCAGTTTGCAGTTTCATGGTCTCTTATGTAACTCCACCTTTATCACCTGTGAAATCCAGCCAGCCCTTGTGGTGTGTTCTGTAACTTTTGTCAGTGTTTCACTGTGTTGTTATGACCAGAGGTTTCTCATGTCATGTCCCATAATTTTCCACATCCTGAAGGGAAACTCGGGATTAGGCCAGGGCCTAGTTATGTTGCCTTCAGCCCAAACAGTCTGAACACACCCAAAAGACATAAAAAATTTCAGACTGGATTTTCATAAAAAGTTTTGGGAAATAAAGTATTTAGTTACTGAAAAGTTGAAGCAGTAAGCCTTCCTCACTGTGTAACAGAAAAAAAGGTAGATGTAGAAGAAGACCATGCATGGGTAGTGCAACCCTGTTCTTCTCCCTTTAGCCTTTCCATTAAGCCATCGAGGAAGGTCATCAGTTAGAGACAGAGCTGCAGAGCTGCACTGGTAAAACATTCTCAGAGCTTTCCCTAGGTAATGAAATCAAAACAGTCCAAATCCTGGTTTGTATAGTAATATGCACTTTTTAAAAATATATGCTTGAAATAATCAGAGGACAATAACAGTGGGGCCAAATTCTGAGTTCTTTTGCTTCTTGTAGCTTATTGATGTGTGTAATTGACAACATTGTGCATGTCACATCTAAATTTGACCTGAAGTTTCTGATCCCATAGGAAATAATATAAAAGGATTAAATTACAGAAAATATACTCTATCACAGTTACCATATGTTGTTTACCAGAGTCAGAACGAAGTGATCAAGGAAACTCTTGAGTATGTCTAAACATTCGGGTAAGATTTATAGTGCTGCAGTGTACATATTTATTCAAGATCTCTGTGATACATTACATATTTAGCCAGATTATGATTACCTTCAGTGTATGGTTACTTGATCAGCAAACCTGCTGTATGATTCATCCTCTTATCTGGTTAATGTTGAGAGCATGGTGTTGGGTACTCAAATAGCAGTAAGAAGATGGTAAGTGACGAAGCAAAGCCTGAAAAATTAGGTGCTGTCATTGGATGAAAGGGTGATAAGATAAGATAAAGGAGCACATTTGAAGAAAAAAGTTCAGAATGCCTTCTTAGCATGGAATGAATGAAAATATGTAATTTCTTGAGGGACTAATAGGTAAAATTATGTGATGCTCCAACTACTGAGCTTATTACTAGACTTGGTTGTTTAAGAAAGTTTTAAATAAGGAAACATCTATTAAAAATGAAAGATAATCTGTCTGAAAATTAGCTTTAGTGGTTTCTCACTGAATCTCTCTCTGTCCTTACAGAGAGCTGAATTAATCATGTGTTGATTTTGGCAAACCATACAAATTCCGATACACCAAGTGGAGGTCGTCTAACAGAAAACATGCCTTCAAAGGATACATCTACATCCAAGTTAATCCTCTAGGGCCCCTTTTTATTCAATAGTGAGAAAAGGAGGTACTTCTAAGGCACTATTGATTTTTCCTAAGATTGATGTTTTAAATAGGTCGGTTGAATTGTACCCTGAAATTGCTTATTTCTTTCCCTTGACTCAAAAGGGAGTGACTAGCTCAGGTTTGTCCACTGAAAATGTCTATATTACAGACATCTAAAGTTTGATTAAATGACTCGCATAACTTGTTATTACTGAACACCCTAAAAAAAAAAAAAGGTACTTTGTTAACCCTTCTTATTAGGGTCATTTTCTTCAGATGTTTTTTAGCTATGTGTAAGGATACTCTGCAAACAGAACAGATATGATTTAAAAGCGTAAAGCAGGTATTTATTAGCTCATTCACAAAAAAAGATAGCTAGGATGAGGGAGTGGCTAGTATAAGCAGTATTATGCTCCCTGTCCCCAAAAAAACTACCCAAAGGATCTTTGCTGGCCAGGTCGGGAAGAAAATGATCATCCTTCATTGTTGTCTGAAACAGATGTTCAAGTTGTTGAGTTGCCATTTTCTATCTAATTCTCGAGATTTCTTTTTTCTTTATAGTTTTGTACCTTTCCACAGCGGTGTTTTTCCTCTTCAGTCCTTGAAAAACTAATGATCCCTGCTGCAACACCTGTAACTCTCTAACTTTACCTTTCCTACAATGCACGATGCCACTGTATGAATTTTCTCATTTAGTCTTTCTCACAACCTAACAATTTCTTCAGAGGTGTAAACTAAGGATACTCAACTGGGCCATGCCAAAGCTTGAACCCCTGGACCATAGACAGTAGAATCCATAGAGTAGGATGGGATACGTGGGAGGCAGGGTACAGAGTAGGCAACATTCATCTGCTATTTGTGGAAAATGTAAATCGTTCACTATGTGACATTTGAAAGCAACACACTCATCCACACACCCACAAAAATATCAAATGATGGTTAATAGCTGTCATTATAACTGTTGTAATTATACCTGTATGAATAAGTTATAAGACCCACAGATTAATTCTTCAGAAGGGTAGGAGTGTGGGGTCATATCCGTGGGACTGCTAAGAGTCAGAGCTACTACTCTGTTTTAGGGTAGTGACAACTAAAGTGGCTGTGTAAAGCATACTTGCATCTTACACTGAATTATTTGCCAACTTTTTTTGTAAAAATGTAAAAATTGCTATCTTAATTCCCATTTTACTGGCACATGCAATTATTCAAATTATGTAATTGTGAAGTTGTAGTTGTTCATTAAGCAATTCAGATATGAACATGCTTGGTGCTGGTTACTCATAAATTGCTGTTATTTAAAATGGGAATGACATTAACAGGATGACTTAAGGGAATATGGCTACTTTCAGGATTAGGTGTTCAAAGTTTATTCATGAAAACCTTAGGAATGGTGAGCAGTTTCTTAAAATACCTGATAATACAATATTCAAGGATCATTTTAAATTAAAACACAACTAAAGAAATGAGTAGAGATTACAAGTTTTTTTAAGATATTCTTTTCATCAGAGAGTAAAAGCAAATTAGACTAAACCAGACTGGTTTCCTAGTTTGAGTTTTGCGCCTGATCTCATAACCTCATGTGTTTGGAATTTTGAAAAAAGTGTGATAATAAGGTCATACGAGGATCTTCTGGGTATTTTGCTAATATCAAACTGATTTTTGGCATACATTCTCTTTTTGCTTTCTTTGTAATTATAGTGTTGAACTGCGAATTTTAACAAGACAGAATATTAAATCAAAATTACTGAGGCCTTAAAATTCTACATTCATTGATTTAGTATATGCGTAGCTTAAGCCTAGATTTCATCTATAGATAGATAATATAGAGAGGCATACAGGCAAAAACAAAAGAAGGGGAAAAAGATGGACAGAAATATTTTGACTCTCAGCTCAGCATGTCAGGCTGGTGTTCTTTGGCCTTTCTCTGTACCATGCAGTATAGCATGTATAGTACATATACCATGCATACCATATATTTTATACACCATGTTATATATATACTCAGAAACATTTTGGGGTTTGTAGCATATCATTGTGCTGGAAAAGAATAATTCTGTGGATCTTTCTTGACCAATGGCGGGATTTATCTCACTTGATTTTGGCAACCTAAGAGTCACCTAGGTTATGCTAATTATATGTGTAGGTAATGAAGGTGAATAAGCCTCTTTACAAAGACATTCTCTCCCTCTTCCCCCTT
>NW_009260269.1:614220-619871 GCF_000687185.1 Egretta garzetta | reverse complement strand
ACCTAACTTTAGACATTTGTGATTTTGATGTCAGCATGTGAGTTAGGTGCTCAGTTTTCTATTGCAGTCAGGTTTGTTCTAGTTGGTAGTCAATGGAGTTAATGACACTCTTTAGGTAAACCTGCCCTCACAGCACTTCTATCACCACAAGTGCAAAATATCAGTATTTTACCTTGTGATGGGTTGACCCTGGCTGGACGCCAGGTACCCACCAAAGCCACTCTATCACTCCCCTCTTCAATAGGACAAGGGAGAAAAAAAAATATCAATATATATCAAAAGGTTCGTGCGTTGAGATAAGGACAGGGAGAGATCATTTTGCCAGTTACCGTCATGGGCAAAACAGACTCAACTTGGTGAAATTAGTTTATTAGTAATCAAATTGGAGTAGGAGAGTATAAAAAAAATTAATCTTAAAACACCTTCCCCCCACCCCTCCCTTCTTCCAGGGCTTAACTTTATTCCCAATTCTCTACCTCCTCCCCGCCAAGCAGCACAGGGGGACAGGGAATGGGGGTTGGAGTTCATCACATGTTGTCTCTGCTGCTCCTTCCTCCTCAGAGGGAGGACTCCTCACAATCTTCCCCTGCTCTAAAGTGGGGTTACTCTCACAGGAGACAATCCTCCATGAGCTTCTCTAATGTAAGTCCTTCCTACAGACTACTGTTCTTCACAAACTGTTCCAGTGTGCATCCATCCTTTCCACAGGGTGCAGTCCTTCGGGAACAGACTGCTCCAGCATCAGTCCCCTGTGGGGTCACCATCCCTGCCAGCAAACCTGCTCCAGCATGGGCTCCTCTCCCCACGGGTCTGCAGGTTCTGCCAGGGACCTGCTCCAGAGTGAGCTTCTCACAGGGTCACAGCCTCCTTCGGGCATCCACCTGCCCCGGCATGGGGTCCTCTACAGGCTGCTGTTCCCTACTGATTAGTCCACTTGGCTTTTTGGCTGCTTTTAGGTAACAGCATGTGGTTCTGTAGTTATGTTTTTCCTGCCCATGGAGATAAGTGGGTTCCCTTAGGTGGATCACGCCCAGGCTCTGGAATTCCTCACTTTTTGGAAACACAATTGCTAAGGCACTGAGAACACTCCTTTTCTCAAGAAGGTTCAAACTGCTAGACTCTTCAATGGCAATAAGTAGTTTTCCTCTATGCCTTTATGTGGTGGGTTGACCTTGGCTACCAACACCCACCACCTGCTTGCTCGCTTCCCTCTGCAGCAGGGGGGAAAGCAAAAGTGAGAAAGCCTCATAGGTCAAGATGAAGATAGCTTAATAAGTAAAAGAGGAAAAAAAAACCAAATCCAAATGATGTAAAGGATCACCTCCCACCACCAGACTAGTGTACAGCCAGACTGAGCAATGGCTACTTTGGAAAGACTCCCTCTTTCCCCTTGTTTTTATTGCTGAACATGTCATATGGTATGGATTATCTCTTTAGTAGTTTAGGTCAGCTGTCTTGGCTGTGTCCCTTCCTAGCCTCTTGCCTATCACCAAACTACTTGCTGAGGAGGGCAGAGTGAGAAATAGAGAAAGACTTTAAGCTGTGCAAGCACTGCTCAACAATAACTAAAACACTGGTGCATTACCAACACAGTTTTAGTCACAAATCTAAAACACAGCACCATATGGGCTGCTATGAAAAAAATTAACTCCAGTCCAAGCTGACCCAGTACACCTTAAATGAAATTATGAATGAAAGCACTGAGAGTGATTCAGGTATGCAAATATATGCATGTAGTGTTACGGCTGGCAGATGTAACACAGGACCTAGAAGAGACACGTGACCTTTGCAGTAATAGATACTCTAGGTCATCTGCAATGGCATAGGACACCTATGTTTACCCCAAGTGGAATTCCACCCATTAACGTTATGACACTAAAACAAGCTAATTTAGAAGATTTCATCATTGATTAGAGGAAGTTTTTTCCTTAAACATTAGGAATGCATTAAGCTCTAGCAGGCAATTTTCCATCAGACTTTCTTACTTCAGTATTGTACTAACTAGAACCTATAGAGTTCAAATTTCTGTGTAGTTAAAAACTTAAACAAATTAATGAGTTGATTCCACAGTGAATTATCATATAATTTAGAACACATACATATTTTAGGACATGTGACAAAACAAAGAAGTTTATTAGATTTCGTCTTTATGGCTCCTGAGGCCCAGCAGCACTGGACCTGTTACAGTAGAGAAAACAGAGTGACAGTTGATTAAATCTGGCTAAATGGCTATAAATCTGAAAGACAAGATCAGTTCATCCTATATAACATCTAGTTATAGTCAAATCATTAAGAGAAGGAAATCTTGATGTACCATAAGGGTCAGTAAAAGGACAACATTTATGAAGTAGTTTCTTCAAATAATCTTTTCAGTACATACAAATAGAAAAGAAAATATCATTATATTATTTCAAATACACTCTGTATTGCTAGTTTCAGAGATGACATTGAAAACAGTCAAGGGAAAGCTGGTGGGTAGGTTGCAATACAAAAAGCAAAAATAGTTTCATTATTCAGAGCTGACATAATAGTCTTTTCTTAGTCTTATTTATATCTACCAGGACAATTTTGGTACTTCTTTGATTTTGCAGTGGGAAATGCAACTAGGTCACAGGATATAAAATTTCATTTACTTCTGTCTTAAACAAGTAGCTTGTGTTTGATGGAAGTACATCTTCCAGGGAGAAATCCAGTTTTGACCTGAAGACATCAAGAGATGAAAATTGTGCTGTTTCTCTTCGTGCTATATTCTAATGAGTAACTATTCTGAGCGTTTCTTGAATTTATCTGACTCTGCTCTTTGCTGGTTCTTGTTATGCTCTTGTCTGCTAGATGAAAGAACTCTTTTAAAACATGGCTACTCTTTCTTGTGAAAGTGCATATGCCCTTAATTAAGTCAGACTTTATGTTGTCTTTTATAAGATAAATAGATTAAGGTCTTGACAGCTGTCAGTAGAAGGCCTTTTTATATAGTTGGGGAAAAAAATTAAATTCTATTCTCTAGTATGCCAATAATGACAGCACAGCTGTATGCATGATTCCACCAGTAGCGTCACACATGATAAATACAAGCATTACCTTACTTACCCCATTTATCCCTCTATGAATGACATCAGTCCTTTTTGCAAAGACATCATGTTAATAAACCACATTATTCTGTTTTCAACATTTTTTTCCCACAAAATCCCTTCCAGACTCCTTGGTATGAAAGATGCAGTTCTCCATTCTGTAGCTGTGGTATCCATTCCTGTTCCAAACCTCCAATTCCCCTTGTGGTCATATCAAAATGAATTTGTTTGCATGGACCCAACATGCTGCTGTGTCTAATTACCCTATGTTAAAAATTTCTCTATTTCTGTGTCCCTTCACAAGATCTTGCCCACCCCAAGACTACTCACGGGGCAGAGGGGAGGGTGGGGCACATAGAATGAGAAACAGAGAAAGCCTTGATGCTGTGCATTGTTCAGCAATAGCTAAAACATCGGTGTGTTATCAACACTGTTTCAGTTACAAATACAAAGCATAGATCCATATGGGCTGCTATGAAGAAAATTAACATCATCCCAAGCAGACCCAGTATAACCAGTTACTCTCAGAATACCTGCAAAATCAGGGCAATAAAGGGGCATTAACTTTTAACTACGAAATCACCAGTATAATACTTGTAGTGTGCCAGTAGATTCCTCTCCCCTATATTTTCGCTCAATTATAGAAAAGATGCCCTCCCTGCAGCCACCTTCTTTTTCATAAGCAAATGTGTTTTATAGCTATCTTACAAGAAAGAGAAAGCTTGAAAGCCAGAATTCTGTGCTGAGTACGATCCACTGTGACATAAAGATTTTATGCAGCATTATATTATGGCTCAGCAATAATAAGAGAGTGAGATGCATTACACTTGCAGTGGTTGTCTTTGACTTCAAAACAGCATTACTGAAATCACAGACGGTGGAACTGCTCCTACTGTGTAATTTTTTTCTGCCTTATGGGTAACACAAAGCACAGTTTTTAATATTCTGAGATTTTTTTTAGCTTTGGTTCTTTTTCAGTTGGGTTTTTTGGTTGGTTTTTTTTTTTTTTTTATACAGGAGATTAAATTGCTTGGATCTGCCTCAATCTGTACTGCCACAGAGCAATTATTTGTAGGAACACTGTATTATCATATGGTGAACATGGACTGAGGAGGAAACATAATTTCACTTGTTGAGCATTTGGGGGCTTTCAGCAAAAGAGAAACAACAGCTTCAGTCTGCTAGCTAGAGGAGAAATAGGAAATCCTCTAAATGCAAACAGTGTCAGAGAAATATGTTTTTATATTTATGGCAGTGGTTTATTTCTTATTACTCACATTTTTATTCATTGGGTTCTTAATCATCTTTACAGTTATGTGTCTTCTAGGTCACACACAAAGCAAGAGATAGGCACTTTGAGTGGTGTTTCATTTAAATTTTAAAGCTTTCTAATTACATCATTAGGAAGTAGAGGAGCGTTTAATCTTAACCTATCCATTTTAGTAGTACATATGTAAGGCCCCATCATGACAGCATCTGAGTATCTGATTATCTTTATTGTAATCATTCTCACAACTTTTTAAGGAGGTAGAACTAAGGCAAAAAGAGCTAAAGGGCAAAGCAAAAAAGAATTTTGTTATATTCTTAAAGATAGCTTCCTTCTCTCTCTGTAGAATTAAATCTGCATTTCTTAACTCTCAAAAATGTACATGAATGAACAGTTGGTAGCTTATTCATAAAAATTCTGTAGAAACACAGAAGTATGGTCCTTCCTTATGTGGAAGAGGAAAGACACGTGGATTTTTCCTTGCTCCTTCCAATGGTGGGCAGAGACATTGGGCAATACAGGCAGACTCAATCTATTAACACATGGCTCTGTGACTGGTGTCACCACCACAACTTTGGATTCTTTGATCATGGGATGGCCTACACAGCACCAGGCTTGCTGGCGTCAAATGGGAGCCAGCTTTCTCAAAGGGGGAAGAAGGTCTTTGCCCAGGAGCTTGTGGGGCTCATTGACAGGGCTTTAAACTAGATGTGAAGGGGGAGGGGGAACATATCAGGCTTGCCAGTGACAGGCTAGGGGATGATATGCAATGGTTAGAGGGACAGGGGACTAGTATGAGCCCTCAACCCATTGCCCAGCAGTGTGCCAGGGGCGCTGCAGCAAAGTTGAAGTCTGGCGGAGGTGAGCTGGAGGCTCCTGAGGTAGTAGGAGCCAACAAGGAAATGGCCGTGAGACACCTCAGGGGAAATGGGAGGTGTTCTGCTAAGAAGGTAACGAAGCTGACAGCTCAGATGAAATGCCTCTATACAAACGCATGCAGCATGGGAAACAAACAAGAGGAGTTGAAAGCTATCGTGCTGCTAGAAAGCTACAACCTGATTGCCACTACGGAAACTTGGTGGGATGAATCCCATGACTGGAATGTAGCTATTGATGGCTACAGGCTGTTTAGAAGGGACAGGCAAGGAAGGAGGGGTGGAGGCGTTGCCCTTTACATCAAGAAATCATTCAGTGTGAAGAGCTGTCCCTTAAGAATAGCCACGAACAGGTCAAAAGCTTATGGGTAAGAATCAGAGAGAGAGGCAACAAAGGGAACCTGGTGGTTGGTGTCTACAGGCCGCCAGATCAAGAGGAGC
>NW_009260269.1:608239-613294 GCF_000687185.1 Egretta garzetta | reverse complement strand
GTGGTGGAGGCCCCATCCCTGGAAACATTAAAGACCAGGTTGGATGGGGCTCTGAGCAACCTGATCTAGCTAGCAGTGTCCCTGCTCCCTGCAGGGGGGTTGGACTAGATGACCTCTAGGGGTCCCTTCCAACCCAAAATGTTCTATGATTCTATGATCTCTTGATCCTTAGTTAGACCTAGAAGTCTTTATCTGTGTTAGGGTAATACAGGTTTCTGATCTATGTTCTGAGAACTGTTCCCAGGAAGGACTGCTTTATAGTAAAATGCAATTAGATACAATTTCTTCCCCTCTCCTCACTGTCCTAACACTTTTCAGTAGCAAAATATTTGCATTTTGTATCAATTGAAGGCAAAATATTACTAGAGCTGACATGCCTGAGAAATTTCAGATGTAGAAAAAATACATATTTTTCAAGATGCTGAGAAATTACTTGGTTTCTAGAAGAGGATGCTTTCTGTATCTTGAGAAAACTGGATAACTGAAAGTCAGGAGGCTTTTAAAGCTTTTGAACTAAGTTGTAGTCTATATTGTTTAAAGATGTCAGCCTAACACATACATTCAGAAGGTAAATAATAGTGGAAATCAACTACATCATTCCTAAATTTTGAAAATGTAATTAATTCCATAGTCATAGATGTTTTTAAATTATTCTGAGAACTCCATTACTGTCTATTTCCCATGTATGATTTAGAAGTAATTACAAGTTTATTGGGAGGAAAGTGTCTTAATGAATATTGTATGCATAAATACTATTTAAAAGCAAAATGTTTTCCTTACTTTTATGCCCAGTAGAATTCTGGAAAAGGCATAGAAATCGCTCATGGTGAAATTTGGGCTCAACCATTGCTTTGGTTTTCATACACAGAACTTTATAGAAAATGAAACCTGAGACTTCTAGTTCCATGAGTAGATTTATTAAAATTAGCAATAATTAGGAATAAATGATAGCTAAAGCACATTTAGTATTAATAGCTAACACCAAAACCACCTGGAAACTTTCTAAGTACAACTCACAATAACTGGGTTATACCATGCATATCCTCAATATCTGTCCAACTAGGATATTTTCTGGTGTGTCTATTATGAGAGAAAAGGATCCTCCAAGTTTTTAAGTCATTGACATAAGATACCTTCCCACTCAGAGATGTTTTAGTGGGACCTCTGGGCAGAAATGAAAAGTGAGAGAATAATGAGGAAAGGAATGACAATGTGGTGATGAAATTCATACAGGCTGTGATGAATTTTTGATTATGAGTACAGTCTTCTGCTGTGAACACTGAGCTTAGCCTCAAATTTTGCCAGATCAACACAAACTCATAAGTATTATATTCATTACTGAAATTTCAAGTAGTAAAACCTGGAAAAAGAATTCACAGAAGAGAACATATTCATAAAATTACAAGAGGCTTATGTGTTTTTTCCATCCTATAAAACATGTGTCAGGAGGGTTAATTCCTCAAGTTTTGCTTTTGCTTGAAACATTTTCTGGAGTCTTATCTACGTGGTACTTAACACAGTGATTAAGCAAGCACCTAGCTGGCAATTATTTCTTCATTCTGAAACAGTTTCTTTGGACTAAAAGAGATTTAAACTTGTAATTACTAGGATCGATCTCACTACGTCCTCCATGTCAATGGCAAAATAGATAGTGTAAATATTTCAGAAATAGACTGTATAATAAATCAAAGGTAGCTATTAAGAAATAGTTGCTTAAGTCCATGTAGATGCCTTCTCCAATCATGCCATCTCTTCCAAAGCTTGCAGAGGAATGCTGTGTTTGGGAAATTAACATGGTGACTGCTGTGGTTAGAAAGAGAGCTGCCTGGCTTAGATGCCTTTCACTGAAATATCAAGTGCTTAGGACATCGTTAACAACCTATGGGGGGACAGGTTAAGTGCTTCTCAAGATACAAGTTCCATATGCTTATGAGCGCAGGGAACAATAGGAAATATGAGGGTCTCCATTCACTTGCAGTTCAGTCTGCCTAGATTTCTGAGAATGATCTTAAGAAGGTAAATACTGCTGTTGTTGCAGGGATGTTGCCTGCCTTCTGCTTTCTATTTACATAGTGGAATCATTCAAGGGTGCTCTAACCAGCAGTTCTGGAGACATCTTGACTGAAAGCTACTTTGTAGCCAAAAATGCAAGAAACACAGTGACAGCAGAGACATCAGGAAAAAATTTGCTTGCATCTTAGTGGCAAGGACAGCTACCAGGACATATCTTTTGTTTTCCAAATGTTTCCCCTGGAACAGATCTGCATTTTATATCAGAACAGTATTAATAAAGAGATAAAACTCTTTTAAGCACGCAGACTGGAAGTAAACATCTTACTACCTTCTCCCCTTCTTTGCCTGCTGCCTGTCTTCACTCAAGGAAGCTAGGATTTCCTCCTGGGATGTAAGACCATCTTCTGTAGAGTCCATAGAATCCTGAGTTGATATAAACCAGGACTGAATGAGTCCGAGTTTGTTTTCTTTGATAAAATAAAAAAGAACAAAACCTAGCTCAGGGGAAAAACCAACCAAACAAACAAAAACCCCAACAAAACAACAAACCCCTGTATATCTATTTTAATATATAGAGGACATCTCAGAAAGCATGATATTGCTACATATTGCAGTTCTGTTTTCCAGTACTGTTCATGTATTGAGGTGATACTAGTAGCATATTGACAAGTGGACTTAGTGGGTGAGCTATTACAAGAAGTTCAGAATTTCTGCTCTAAAACATTCAGATCTTTTGTTGTAATTGTAGGAAATCCTTAAGGAAACCTACCAGGAGATTTTCAAAAGCAGTTAAAAATGTTTTAAGGTTGATCGTGTTGAAGAGTAAACTTTTCATTGTTTCTAATGAAAGCCAACACAGACTCTGTAAAATCCCAACCTGAATTAATAGCATAAGCTTCTTTCTAGACAATCTTAAATTGAAAGAGAAAATAGATTCACTGTGAAGAGGCAGAAGCGGAGAATACATTTTTCCTACCTTCTTTTTCCACTTGTGAAACCAATGGTTTTCTTCTGTCACTTTCCAACCTCACAGTCTTAACTCCTTTCCCTCTTTACCACCCTCAACTGTCTCATCATTTTCACCAAGTGTATCTGTACTTGACAATTTTCTCTCCATCTGAGAGAATCTGACAAGATCATATTTTCCCTGTTACAAAAGTGGGGGTGCAGTGTAGCACACACCTGTCTGAAGTGTAAACATAAAAAGAGGAGGAAATAATTTGATGAAGGTCTATTCATTATCAGCTCTGGCACAGTGAATTGATTTTTTTTTTTCCATACAGAACCCAGAAGAGTAGTTTTGTCCTTCACGGATTTATGCAATTGCCTAATAGAATAATTAAAATATATTCTCTAAACCACATCAACTGAATGAAACTCCTTTTTAAACCTCTTGGCTATGACACATAAGCTCTTTCTGATGCAGTTTTTGTAATATGGGACAGCCTTTCTGTGTCCCGGTGTCTATCCATTCCAACCATACCATTTCAAACATCAGGCTAATTATTTTTCTTCTTTTCGCTCTAGTTTTAATTCCTGTAAAAAGTTTTGGGTATTAAACACAGGTAACCATTTGGTGGTTGCTTGTAACTGGTTTAGGAATAGGAAATTATTGAACCACTCAGTTAATATTTTATGCAAAAATATATGCATTATATAACAAAAAAAACTTAAATAGATTTGTTTGTTTCTTTGGGGATTGTCTTAGGGTACCCAGTGTCTGTATTCTTCCTAGGACTTGTTACCAGATTTAATTTTTAGTTAGAAGTGTTGTAAGAAACTCAACAGAAGCCAGGCCATTCTGACTCTGAAAAGCAAGATTATCTGTCACTCTCATTTTGTCACTCTAATTTTGTCACCATTATTTTGCTGCTTTTAAAACTTCCAGTACTCAATTAGTCATGTTGTTTGCTATTTGCAATGTACCTGTTTGCCATTCTTGGCACCCATGCAGTAAATTGTTGACAGCAAGTCTTCTTGCCACAGAGGTGTGGGTTTTATCTTGTGGGGGAAAAGAGAGGAGAAAAAATAAAATACCACATCTGAATAAAGTGTGCTGAGAAGGCTATTGTCAGCAACCTACTGAAATCATAGATGTTTTACTGAAGGAAGTGGTTCAGTCAAAGCTCAAAATATGTTTGCTGGGCAAACATCCCTAAGTGGCAAAGAAGGACTTTTGGAAACTGTGTGTCCACAAAATCACTCATCTCTATAAAATGCACAATAACATAGACAGGAAGAAGGTGGAACATTTTTAGTTGCCTTTTTTCCCTACATCACAAAATGCTTCACACCACTTCATCCATATTTACATAGCCTTACAGATCTATATAGAATGCAGAAGCAATGTGTTCTCCCTACGAGCTTCAGTTCTATCCTGGATCTGTGTGAGTCACTGCTTATTCTAACTGCCTGCTTGTCTTTGTAGCTGTATGGTAATTCACTATGGAGTTGTCATACTGGAAGAGAATTGCTCTGGTCAAAATTGAGCCATTTTGTTCCAGCTTATATTGTTCAGACCCTTTTGTTCTGTAGAAGAGTCTGGAGAGAGTGAGAATCTCCTTCTGATTGTATCACTTTTAAGGAAGGATTTTATTTACACTAGATATATTGTCTTACTAAGAAGTCTAATTGTTGCCCTGTGTTTGTTTGTGTGGCTAATGATTGTTTCGGGCAGAGGAATTTTGTTTAAGAGCAAGCTAATCTCTTCATTTTTGGGACTTGAATAATGAGTCTTGTTTGAAAATGAAGGTAAAGAACCAAGACTTCTCTTACTCTATTCACTAATATTATCTTTAGTATGCAAAAAAAAAAATGTTAAGGACATTCTCCAGAAATATAATAATCTGCAATGAATCACTTAGTGACAGTATTGGATGGGTACTGATAAGTCACCAGTATTGCTCAACCTCCAAAAAAAAGGCTCTTCAAATTTTCATTTACATAACTAAATTGGATTTAAATACCCAAATGCCTAAATCTGCAATAAAAATAAAAAAAAAAAAAAGAAGAATTTGCAGAAGACAATATGAGGAGAAATCA
>NW_009260269.1:600522-608173 GCF_000687185.1 Egretta garzetta | reverse complement strand
CTTTTTCTGAATATTGTGTTATAAGTCACTACTATATTCATACGGGTTCAGAGGGTATAGTTTCTTTTCGCATGATATGCTAGGCATCTCAAAAGAGCAGACCCTGGATTCTTTGTAAAACTACCTCTGACCTCTTAATGTTTACTGGATTGGTTGGAATACAATCAAGAAAAGGAAAAATGAAGTAAATCCTATGCCTATTCCATTGTACAAAAAATGTTGTTTATCACAGGCTTCCTGGGTGACAAAAACACAAATTAGAAATATGTACTGGTGGAACATAAGCTATCCCTTGCTACTGTAGATTTTCTGTCAAGCCTCAGAAGATCAATAACTGTCCACAGTGTACACAAACCTATTTCCAGTTCATTGGTGTCAGAATGTTGTGCTTGAGAAATACCCACAATGGCGCCCAACTCTGCATAAGCACATCAATAGACATGTGGTTGACAAAGTTGCCAATGTAGCTTTTATGCATCAAAGATTAAATGCCAATTTGCCAGTAGTTTGACATTTCCCCAACTTATTTAACTAGTGCTCCTTTTTAATGCAGACATTATACTTGCATGATAGATACTAGATGAGATGGTTTAGCTGATGAACTAGCATACAAATAACCCACAGCTTTTCTGCAGGATTGATACATGTAGGCACTGTACTGTTCCTAGTCCTAAATGAGAATGTCTAAATCAGAATTTAGAACTAACACAAATCTTTAATTTAAGAAGAAACAAACAACAGAAAACAGAGCTTGTAACTGAGGAATGGGCTAGTGTGTTTCTTTCAGTCTGCTTATAGAAGCTTACTCTGGTGTCCAAATGTTCAACCATATTTTGACCCTTACTTTGTAGTTGAGTCACCATCCCTGGAGATACTTAAAATATGTGTAGATGTGGCCCTTAGGGACACGGTTTAGTGGTGGACTTGGCAGTGTTAGGTTAACAGTTAGACTTGATGAGGTCAAGGTCTTTTCCAACCTTAATGATTCTATGATTCTAAAGGTCCAGCTATCCTTATGTCTCATCCTCAAAAGGAAAATGGGTAATATGCAGAAGGTTTAATATAAAGTCTATAGCATCCAATGAGTTTTTGAATTCTTTTGTCTTGATGCTCTGAAGCATCTCAAGAGGTTTTAGTTAAAGTATTGCTTTTCCCAAGGACTTCTTCAATGTTGTTTAAATACCTTGTTTTAGCCATAATCTATTTCTAATCTCTGTGACTTTGAATCTGTCTTCTTTCTCCTTTTCTGGGAAAAGTTGAAGGTATCTTTGTTCCATCTGTAGGTTTCCCCTTTTATAATAGTGACATTATGTGAACAAGACCCAGCCTATGGAATATTGCTGCCTTTTTCTGTTAAAAACAATTTGCATATCTCGTGGATATAATACATTCAATGATGTGACTTTTCACTTTTGATGGTGTGTATATATATGAGTTTACAACACCTTTTATAAGAAAAAATTATAGATTCTTAATTAGAGAATATGTATATAGGACTCTGCTAGACTGTATTTTAGCAAGTAGAACTCCTGTCACATATGGTATGCCATAATTTACCATCATTAAAGGTGGACTTGAGTTTGACTTTTCAACTTTTCAAATATCATTCTGATAATATCACTGTTGGTTTCTTCAAAACATTACATTACAGATACTCTGAATTTAATGTGTTTAAAGTCATAACTTTCTGCAATGTTACTAATTTCATAGTACTCAGATTATGTCTGTAATCTGTTAAAACTCAAGTCGTTGTGTCATATCTAACAAATGTTCTTTCTTTGCTTGCAGTTCTGTACTTCAAAGTTATGTTTTCTGTTACCTGAATTTACAAATAGTGAGAATACAAGTGCAGTATATACTTTTCCTCTGGAAGTTTTATTTAATAAAAATAAAACATTTTATAACAGACATTTCATATAGGCCTATAGTTTCTAAATGCATTGTCACAAGATCATTTGATAGAAAAATTCTGCATTTCAACAGATTTAATTCTTTTCCTTGCCCTTCTGTATTCAACTGGGAGCAAAAAGTTTCAGTATTAGCCTATATTTTTGGGGTTTAGTCCTAATATTTGTCATACATACTTGGGTCGACGTCACCTTCTTCACAGTTTCATGTCTAATACATTAGAAAAGGATATCATCTGCAACATAAAGTTCACCTGCAAAATAGTTATGAAGACTATTTCTGTAGTGTGCAAACTAACTAACGTGTTGCTTTTGCAAAATTTTTTCTTCTGCCTTCTATATTGACAGGCGACTTCTGTCAAAGATTGAACGAGCTTTCTAATCCTATTTACATGCCCAACATCAGATTTCAGTGCTTTTACCTCAAGATATTGGAAAACTCCAGCAAGTTATCTGCTACCACTAATATTTTCCAGATTTATATTCATTTGTAAATCAGACATCTACCACTTAAAGAGCAGTCTCCTCAGTCTCTCTTCTAACTCCTTTTCTATCAATGTCACTAGCAGCTTAAAATATCCTTTCACAGTGATCTCTGACAATCTTGGTCACATAAATAGAAATAAAACATTTGGTAAGTATGCACTAGAGTTAGAGACACTTTCATCTTTGTGCATACTGATGGTAAATTTAGATTAAGGTTTAGAGAGTGTATAATAGAAGTCCCCAGTATATACAGAGTGGCCTCAAGAACTTGTTTACAAGCATCAGTTGGAAACATTCATTATCTGATGCCTAAAGGGTGCATGCCAGTTTTATTTATCAGCTGAGAGATTTCTGGATATGCTGTCTATTTCTTATCACTTTCTGCCGTACTAGACTATATCATCAGGTGAAAGATAATGAGAAATGTGAGTCAGGGTTTACAATTAAATTTACTGAGCCCTCATAATTGAGTCCTTAGCATAACAAAAAATAAAGTAATAGACACTAGGAGCCAGAAGGAAAACAAAGATCTAAATCTATGCTGGAGCTTATAAACAGGCCTTGTATTCACCATCACTTTTATATTCAGAAGAGGGCTCTCTGGAAAATTCTATTGCTCCATGTATGGATTTTATTCTCAAGGGAACCAGAATACATGTGGGGAAACGTAAACTGAGTGTTAGCCATGGCACACACCCAGACATGAGAGATGGAAAGCATTTCTGGGTCTGTTAGCATAAATAGCTAATATTTTAGCTGAATATTTTAGCTGAGGTTGAATTTTAGCTGTGGCTGAATGTTTATTTCAGTCAGCTAACAACAATTCATGTAAATAAGCAATTTTGAAGTAAAACTAAAATATTCCAGAAAGCATAACACTTCCACAAGATCATCTAAAATGTCCAGTTACCTGAGTGAGTCAGAAGAGGTTGTAAACACTGCCTGCCTATAGAGCACACGGAATTCCACACTCATACTGATCTAGGCGTGCAGAAAGCCAAGTGTTAGCGGTAGTGCTAGTTACAGATATAATACTGTGGTATATTTGCATAATCACGTGAATATGAAACATCAATTATGCATTACATTTGTGACAGGAATCTTAAACATCTGTGAGATCCTGTAAAAGAATATAGCAAGTTATTATGCGTCACATTTGAGGAAAGTACAGCCACTTATTGACAGAAATTACCCTTTATAACAATTGGATAATGCTCGAACTAAAAAGACAATGATTCTTAAATAGGAGAAGTTTTCTTAGTTTTATCGTTTGCTTTCCATCCTTACATATACCCTAAGAAAAAGTAAGACAAACTCAGCAAAGTGTATCTGCTTTTCATGGATAATTTAGAAGCCCACAGGTAGGCCATCTGCAACTTCATATTTTAGGCCATTACATCACAACCCAGGTTCTCAAACAAATATCTTTGAAAAGGATACATTTGCTATTTATATTTTTGGTGAAGTTTTTCTAAGGTGCCTTGGCACTTCAAGCACAATAAAGACTGCACTTCAAGTTTCAGTCTGTTATAGGAACCTGAAGCTGAGCTACAGCAAAAGCCCCAGAGAGGACCTGTTTGTACTGCTGTGATTCCTGGAGTATTTTTCTTCCTCCTGAGAAGATCAGAATACAGGGATTTTTGAATCTGACTCCCCCAACAAACTTGGTTTTACTAGTTCTTTCAAGATGCCCCAGACTGCCTTTAGTTCAGCTGAAAAGAGAGTCTGGAGGGTTTGATGCTTATGGGCCAATACCTTGGAGAACATCTTAGTTGGGGCATAGAGTTCTGACCCTCACAGTAGGATACAGGTGGAAAAACATCATTTCTATTCAAGCCAGATTGTGCTACTGCCTGTACTAAACAACACTCCCTTTTAGAAGTAGTCAGGGTGATGTTATCCTTGTTTCATTTATTTTCAAAAAGTTCAGCATTCAGCTGAATTGAATTCAGTTCAACATTCAGCATATGTACATCCATCGACTTAACCTTCTGTTGCAAAACCACTGCTTTTTATGTCTGCAGAACAAGGAGTTTTTAGTCATCTGTGAAGGGCCATTTGCAAACCTTTAGCAGAGATTCCACAAGAGTTTGGGATCTCCTAACTCAAGGTCAGGAAGAACAATCTGGGAATTAAAGGCCAGTCAGACTCACCTTGATCCTTGAGAAAATGATGGAGCAAATAATTCTGGAAACCATTTACAAAAATATGAAGGTGATGAGGAGTTGTCATTAGCATGGATTTATGAAGGGAAAATCTTGCCTAACCAGTCTGATGATCTTGAATGAAATTACTGGCTCAGTGGATGAGGAGAGAGTAACAGATATTCTTTATGTCATCTCGCAAGGCTTTCATCAATATCTACCATAACATCCTCACTGACAAACATAAAATACAGACTAGACAAATGAATGGCAAGGCAGGCACAAAACTCGCTGAATTACCCCACTTAAAGGATTGTGATCAGCACCTTGAAGACCAGCTGGAAGCCAGTCAGCAAATTTACAAACAAAACTCGGAGAAATGGCTGATAGACCAGATTTTACCATTCAGAGACACCTAACAAGCTGGAGAAATGGGTTGACAGGAAACTCGTGAAGTTCAACAAAGGGAATTGTGAAGTCCTGCACCTGAGGAGTAATAATTCCATGCACCAGTACAGGCTGAGGAAACATGGCTGGAAAGCAGCTCTGCAGGAAAGGATCAGGTGGGTTGGTGGACCTGCCTGTTGGGCTGCAATAGGAATGTGCCCCTGTGGCAGAGATTGCCACCTGCCTGTTGGGCTGCAATAGCTTGCCAGTAGGTTGAGGGAGGTGATCCTTCCCCTCTGCTCATCCTTAGTGAGAAATATCTGGAGTGGTGTGCCCGGTGCTGCCCTCCCAGTACAAGACACATGGACATACTGGAGCAAGTCTAGTGAAGGGCCATGAAGGTCTCTGAGGGACTGGAATGTCTGTCATATGGGGAGAGGCTGAGAGAGCTGGGGTTGTTCAGCCTGGTGAAGAGAAGGCTCAGGGGGAATTTTTTCTATGTGTATACATGCCTGATAGGGGGGACTAAAAATTATAAAGCTAGACTCTTCTCAGTGGTGCCCAGAGAAAGGACAACAGGATTTGGACACAAACTGAAATACAAGAAACTTCACTTTTTTTGGTATGAATGTGATCAGACCCTGGAATAGGTTGCCCAAAGTAGTTGTGGACTCTATTGTTGGAGATATTCAAAACCAGCTTGACATGGTCCTGAGAAAGCTGTTCTAGCTGACCCTGTTTTGAGGAAGGATTTGGACTGGATGATCTCTAGAGGTCCTTGCCAACCTCAGCCATTCACTGATTCTGTAATTTTATAGTTCCTCTCCAAGACACAAGCAGGTTGCTTTCAGTTTGTTACCTTACTGCAGTTTTACTGCATTATTTCAGTGAATTAACTCTTTCTATACTTATTTTTCTGATAATTTCTCTTCTGTGGATGGTTACCTGAAAGTGTTTATTCTGTTCCCAGACCAGATAAGCGTAAGTCTTAAAAACAGATTTGCAGTGTGGGTCTGTGAGTGGTAGCTATTGAGTTTGAGTTAGTGATCCACTTTTTGTAAATATTACTTTTTATTTTCTTAATTCACTTCTTAGAAACACTCCTATGATTACATTCCATTGTTTAATAACAGGGGAAACGAACCCTACTGACATCAGTTTTCTTCCCAAATTAAATGAAGATTCATACTTTTTGTTACACGATTTTCCCAGCTCTAGTCACACCCAAATTTTGTACTGTTTTTCCTAAGTGGGAACTATTGGCTTTGTATGAAACCTGTGTTTACCAATGGGGAAAAGAATGAGTCAGGTGCTTCAGTACTCCATCCGGGTGTGGTGTGTAATAATGAGCCTGAGAAGTAGGTACATATTTGTATGTGTACATTCATAAAAATAAAAGGGAAAAAAACCCAAACTGGATAACTCACCTTAAGTATCTTGTATGTCTCATTGTCTTTCAAGATAGACTTCAAAGAATGTTATTAAGTTATACTGACTCTTGTTAAGAAACATTAATGGCCTGATTTATATGGACTGTCCAGGAAGGACATTAAAAAATATTACAAGAGATTGATAATTTAATTGTTTCTATATTTTTTTCTTTTTCTGTTTTTTTTTTTTTTTTCTCCCCCAGAGCTGCCAAAGAGTGTTGCAAAAACCTTTTGGTCTCTTTCCTCAGGTATCTATTCTAGATAGTTTTGTATAGATACCAATAAAAATCAAAACTGAACAACCCACTTGCATGGGACAAAGATTGATATGAAGTATCTGGTGCTTTTAATTCAGATTTTCTCCTCAGTGGCAACTGAGTCTCCTCAATTACTTTTCCTTAAAAGGGTGCCACAACTTACTTTCTTTTCACAATTTTCTTTCTTTTCCATTTAAATAGATCTTGATGCTACCTCAGAGTGGAAAACTTCTCAGGGACCAGGAAAACACCATCAAACCATCAAATACAGTCCTAATCATAGAATCATAGAATCATAGAATCATAGAATCACTTTGGTTGGAAAAGACCTTTGAGATCATCAAGTCCAACCTTTAACCTAACCCTGACATCCCACCACTAAACCCTGTCACCAAGCACCTCATCTATCCTTCTTTTAAATACCTCCAGGGATGAGGACTCGAACACCTCTCTGGGCAGCCCATTCCAGAGCCTGACAACCCTTTTGGTGAAGAAGTTTTTCCTAATGTCTAGCCTAAACCTGCCCTGGCGCAACTTCAAACCATTCCCCCTCATCCTATCATCTGTTACCAGTGAGGAGAGACCGACCCCCACCTCACTACAGCCTCCTTTCAGGTAGTTGTAGAGGGCGATCAGGTCTCCCCTCAGCCTCCTCTTCTCCAGGCTAAACAACCCCAGTTCCCTCAGCTGCTCCTCATATGACTTGTGTTCTAGACCCCTCACCAGCTTGGTTGCTCTCCTCTGGACATCTTTCTTGTAGTGAGGGGCCCCAAACTGAACACAGTATTCAAGGTGCGGCCTCACCAGCACCGAGTACAGGAGTACGATCACTTCCCTACTCCTGCTGGTCACACTATTTCTGATACAGGCCAGGATGCCATTGGCCTTCTTGGCCACCTGGGCACACTGCTGGCTCATATTCAGCTGGCTGTCAGCCAGTACCCCCAGGTCTTTTTCCACCAGCCAGCTTTCCAGCCACTCTTCCCCAAACCTGTAGCGTTGCATGGGGTTGTTGTGGCCATGGAGCAGAACCTGGCACT
>NW_009260269.1:592277-599575 GCF_000687185.1 Egretta garzetta | reverse complement strand
GAGCTGGTAAGTTCTCCTTTTTTTCCTGAGTCGCAGTAGTAGACCTCTGTCCAGCCAGGTCGGTCGTCTTCCCCACTGCTTTGTCTTACGGCACATGGGGACAGCCTGCTCCTGTGCCTTTAAGACTTCTTCCTTGAAAAATACCTAATATGAGGACATATCTGAGCTAACATTCATGATCAAGAGCTTTTGAGGCAGGGTGGGCTTTGCTTATTATTTCAAGCTAAGAAGTAAAAATTAACAGTGAAAAAAGGTCTGGGGATATGGGTTATTCCCACTCTGGCCTGGGACAAGTGCAATCGAAGAGAAATGCTCTATAGTGTCTGTTGAGTAAGAGCATGAGAAAGAAGAGGCTGTAAAGATAAATGAAATGTTCCTTTGAATCCATTAAAGGGACTTTGTGGCATTTTCTCTTTTAACCTTCCTGATCTCCTGTACTATGTCTGTGTGAAGCTGCTGAAAGGAACATTTCTTAAATTTGCTTTAATAACCACTACTTAAAGTGAGCTCATCACAACAGTTTTGCAAATACAGATCTGTCATAGCTATATTCAAATTTAAAGCTGAGAGGTTATTGCATTAATCCAGTCTAAGACTTTGTAGAAAAATAAATCCAGTGAACTCACTCAAGACACTATGCTCCATATCATCTGCATTAAATACATGAATTAAATATGTGACACCAATGGTATTATAAGACTAAGATGAATATGTAAGCAGAAGCAGCCATGGTTTTTTAAAGTTTCACGCAGTCTAAATTGCAAGGTCATTTCCATAGCGATAAAACCAAAGTTGAAAAAACCCCAAAACTGAAGACTTCAGTTTTTTTACTTTGCGTCTATACAACTAATAAAAATGCATTCTCATATTTTTTATCTTTCTCATGCTAAAAGCAACTCTCTGGCCTTTTTTCACAAAAGAGAAGAGAATATGATACTTATCTAAAATGTCAAAGTGATTTATATAGTAAGTTTTGTGAAAACTTTCAGGATTTATTCATTAAAAGTGCCATTTCTAAATACGCAGGTTTCATATAATGCTTGTATTTCCTAGAAGATAAGTGAATCACTTGAGGAAAGCTGCTTGCACATTTTGAAGAAATCTTTCATAACACACACTATCTCAAAAGCAGAATATATTTAATATGTTGGTGATCATGAATCAAAGAGATGCAGTTTAGCTTATAGTAAGTGTTAAATCTTCGTATTTTTACCTAGAAATAATTTATGAAATACTCCTATAACTTAGAAAGTTTGAATTCTATTTTCAAGGTAGACAGAAGGATGTGTAATTTTTCCACTTTTTATCCAAAAATGTACAGGCAGTCTGTATACATACATTAAGCCTTAGAAGAGTTCAAATAAATTAGAAACTATAGCTATGTATACTTAACAGGTGTTTAAACAGAGAAAAGATTTAAAAAACCTGAACAATAAGTCTATGGCAAAACCAGATAATCAGCCTCCAGACTCAGTTCATAGCCCCATTTCAAACATACTTGTAGAACTAATTTATAAATGTGATTTCTTTTCTGACCAGTTGTGTCACCTGTAGTCTTATTTTAAGCTACCTAAAATTTCTTATATTTGTTATATGGAAGGATTAGGTAGTGAGATCATTGCTTATTTTACTTTTCATTTGAACTAAAAAAAAAGATAAATTCAGGTCAAACTTCTCTATAAAATTGTATGAAGGATTATAGCTCTAACACTTTACCCTCTACATGCATGAAACATTCTGCCTTCAGTCAGTTAAATTAACTAAAATTTCAAAACTATCCAGATGTTCAGAGGTATAATCTTCTACCCATTTAATAAATTCTATCTTATTAACTTTTATTATGGGATTGTATGAAAATAGAGACTCTAATGGATGAAGATTTATTTTTGTAATTTTAAAATTGGAATACCATTAAAGCACAAACGAGTAACAAATAACCCTGGTACTTAGGTTATACATAAATAAAAATGAGTCTGTTCACTACATAGGTTAGAACAGGTTAATATTTTATTACTCACAAGGCAGTACATTATTTTAATTAGTATTACTTTCTTATCATGTTCACTACTGCATGATATAGGTTTGAAGAAAACTTCAGTTTTAGTATTACAGACTGTTTCCTATGCAGTTGTACCTGTAATCTCTGATATGCACCCACTCACCTTGTTCCAGTATTGCCCAATTTACAGAACCTCCAGCTCAGTAGGTTTCTCACTGAGACCCAGCTGATCCCCATGACATCTTCTCAAAATCAGAAGAATCTAAATAATCTCCTGTTTACATATAATTTGTCTCTCCCAGAGCATCTAAGAATGAGGAACTAAGAAAAGCCCCAGATTTTAGGTGTGATCCTTCCTCCCTCCCTTATGTCCTTCCAGATGTATTCATTCGAAATCATTTTTATCATGGATGATGTCAAACTACCAGAATACACTTCCTCAGGAGATGACTCCTAAAATACCAAAACTCTGTTTCTTGGTGTATCCCTAAATCTTTCACATGAGCTATCATGGATTTCTTTCAGTCCAAGGATTTCAGAAAGGAAATTCAGATATCCTGACAACTTCTTGAAAGAATAGCATCTACAGTTACATTTTGCATGAGAAGAATGCAGCATGGCTCCCATTTTACTGTGTCATTCCTTTTTGGTTTTGACCAAGACAATTACAAATACATAACAGGCAAGACTTAGTCCAAATGAACTGGATGTGAAAGCTCTCTTCATTTTCTTCCAAAGCCCTCATGATTCTCTTCCTGACATCAACACTTTTTAGCCAAAAATAAACCTACCTTTCATAATTACCACAACTACAACATAAGAAAGAGACCTGAGACTCCAAATTCCTTTTACAGTCCCTCTCAAAGATTTCTAATTCCATTCCAAGTCTAAATCTAATTACAATTCATATTCCATTGACGATGAAAGAAAGAATAGATCCTTGGCAAGCTTTTCATTGCTGTCACTGTGAAGACATTACTTAACCTAACATTAAGCTGAATAACTTCATCTGTATAAGATGGGAACTCAACATGGATTAGCCTACATCTTCCTGCACCATGCTTCAGTATAGATAGGCATACTATATAGAAAAAAAAAAATTCTGAACTGAGACCCTTCTCTGTACAAGGACCACATTGCATATTTGCTATTAGAGAAAATGACAGTCCACAAAATAAAAAAAAAAGCCACCTTCTTTAACCCTTCTCACATAAAGTTTCTCAAGTCATGTCATGTGCAGCTGTCCTTAACATCTCTCATTTCAAGATGAATGTGACACCTATGTAATAGTGGTGTATTAGGCATATGCCCTAGCTCTTCATCAAAATATACCAACCTCTGAGTTTAGCAAAGGTATATGAGGTAAGACAAAGTGTTTCTGTGCAGATTTGGTCAGAAAGCCAAATTAGCAGTGTATTTTGTAGTTCAAATCCAGTACTTTGTCATCACCATTATTTTTAGAAATAATCATGAATTACCATTGGGTTTTTTACTCCTTAAACTTAATTTCACATTGGAAAATCTGTTCCATGCTCTAAAAGACCAAATGAGTATGATTTAGGTGCTTTACAGGGTTCAGATTCACGATGTCATACTGCAGCTTTTGAGCATCATTTCCTCTGAACAACTGTTTAAGTAAATTTAATTGACAGCTTCTTCAGGTAAGACAATTTGGAAGGAGCATAAACGTAAAACATGATTAAACCTACACCTTCATAACTTGTTTTTTTATCACCAAAATATTTTTAACTACTCCCTAGAATTCAAGGTATAATTGGCAACACTGTTTCCTTGTCCAAACATCACATATTCTTCTGACTTTCAGAGACTAGTCCTGCATTTTGTTGCTTAATTCCACTTCTTCACATTTCTTCCTTCAAGAAAACTTTTCAGATTCCCCATATGGAGTCTGAAGAAGTCTTTTTGAAGAAAAAACCCCTCTCAATTAACCTTAGCAGCTGTCTTGAGAGGGTTACATCTACCATCCCCATCTTAATTTTTGTTTGCTTCCCTCTTGAGCTCTACTGACCTAGTAATCTGGGGGATTAGTGGAAGAAAATGGTGGCTAAAATACATTACTTCAGTTAATCTGTGCAGACAGCATAAGCATTGTGCACAGGTTTCAGAAGCTTAGTCAAATCAGAGTTCAGGTTCACAAGCCTGAATACAGAGAATATTCATGTGTGAAAGACCAGAGTTCTGAAGCTAAATTACTTTTCCCCCACACTTGTCATTGCATATCAAAGCTTACAAGGTAGACGGTCCCTTGATACAGTAAGACATTCTGAGAAGTTCTTAATGTGAAACAGCTGCTTTTGAATCATTTACATATTCTTCATACTGAAAGTAATATTTTGAATACCTAGATACTAAACAGTAAGATTCTGTGAGAAAGAAGAAGGATGCTAACTCTTTCCAAAGGTCATTTCAGTTCTCCCCAGGCATACAAGAGTATGAAGAGTAATCCGTGGAAACAGAATTATCTAATTTGCCTTCAAAAAGGCACGATGGCCAAAAGAAGTATCATCCAATTTGGAGAGAGAAAGCTGGGGTGGCAGAAAGTATATTTCTCTTACAAATTACAAGCTATGAAAACAACCTATGCACGTGGCAAACAAATAAGGCTTTAAAGCATCTTCATCTTCTCCTAATTCCAGGAAATTGTGGAAGACAAATTCTTAAATTGAGAACAATGTAAGTTGCTCATCCATAGATTTTATCCTAATTTCTAGTAGTAATTTAGAACTGCTTTATGGCCTCAAAACTCTTCTTGGTGCAGGGCAACTAATTAGCTCTCTGCTCTACCATGATGTGAAAATAGTTCCTCTAAGCAAGTGGCACCATCTTCTGTTTACTGCTCTTAATCCATTTTGCTTCCCTTTTGTTTTAATGAGAGATTTCTTCCTGAAAATAGGAAGATTCATAATGTTTTAAGGCTCAAAATATTTTAACATATTTGGTTAAAAGTTAATATTTTAATGTTGCTTTAGAAGGAAAGTGAAATGAGACTCAGATTGACTCTGTTCTTTGTTCTGTCTGCCACCAAGAATTTATGGAGCTGGGAGATGTCAAAAATACCCAGTTGGTTCTGAATGGGTGTGTAGTTTTGAAGTAATTACTTCAAAAAAGGTTTGTGTAGGAGCTATTGCTAGATGGAGCAGAAGGAGACTCAAAAATTACAAGTAGATCATTCAAAGAGGAGGTTAGAGGTAACAGGCATAGGTCTTATCTAGCTGAATTTATAATTCTCTTCCATTTTTGCTACTCTAATTACAAATTATGTTGCTGTCACTTGACATCACAGAGAAGCATGTAAAGGAGTTGCAATTATATTTCCTCACTGTAAACAAAAATAAAAGCAAATTAAATAAAACTAAACAGAAGGTAGTAAGATGCAGGGTCAGATATCACTTGATGCCTATACATAGTTAGGCTTTAGGCCAGTGTAATTCTACAGCTATATGTTTCCTGAGAAATGTAAAACCTAATCTCTGTCATATGCCGTATGCTTTAAATAAACCATAAAACGTTACCAGAAAGCAAAAGTCTTATTTGCACAAAGTCATCCCAAGGATAAGGGTCCAATATACCATCTGAGATAAAGTCTGCTTCCCTGATTCTTCTACTTTTGTTTGCAGTAATACCTTCTCCTTGTGCAATTCTACTGGTTAAATTAATTTGATTAGTTCTTTTGTAATTCCTTTCCCTGACTCTCTACTCTATGAGAGAAAAAAATATTACCTTGCTGAGTAGTACATAGGAGTATAATAACAAGAGTCATTTATGTATTTGGAGCTTTCCAAAGTGAAAGACCACTGAACAAGTTTATCATCATGTTTTGGATATGGCTGAGGCGTTTAAGTCCTAACTTTTGAAACTGGTAATATTAATTAGTTAATAAGCACATAATTTTGCTAATGCCCGGAATAGGTATAAAATTTATATCTCTGCACCAATTTATTTACTCCAGTTCTACTATGAACGCGTGGTGAGTTTGCTTGACTAGCCTGCATGCCTCCATCAATGTTAATGGAGATGGTAGTGGAGCAAAGCAGTGCTTTTGAATTAAATGTCAATAGTCACTCAAGAGAAGAAGATGCCTTTGAAAATCTACAGAAAAAGGCTATATCTGCTTATGTTTGAACACTTAAGCCAAAAGTCTGTCCCTGTAGAGGTCTTCAAAGGTACCTGTCTCTCCTGGTTATTCATAGAATTAAAGATGATCTTTTCACTAGTATACTAAAATTTAGCCGTAAGCTACATGCCTAAGTTAAAACTCCTACAGTTTAAAGTCTGAACATGGATGGGGTGTGCTCAATTAACCTGTACATGTAACTACAAACTGAAATAATTAAATGAAAAACAGGGGTGTGCCTTTTCCTCTTTGTACTATTATTTTTGTCATAGCAAGCCTCCTATTGTTTCCGTTGCAGCTTTTTCCTTAGTTGTGTACTGGGGATATTTTCCTTGGGGTGCTTTATCAGTATTAAGTGTAGTTCTTCAAGTCAATTTACTTTTGGCATGTAACACAGAGCTTGCACCTGCTATTCCCATTTGTGTTATAGTTGAAGTAGAAAGATGCATCTTAGCTCAATCTGTCACATATGTACTACTGTTCATTCCTCCAGCTACAGGGTAAAAATATTTTCATAAGTAACCCTCAGTTTAATACAGTTGCTGGGACTTAGCATGACTTCTTCCAATTATCTCCTATAAAGAACATTTGGCTAAAGAAAATCTCTCAAGTGCAGTTCAGGCTTTTGTAGGAACAACAAGTCCTTTCTTTATCATTATTAAAGTATTAGCTGACAGAAATTTATATATGTATATATAGCCAAAAAATCAAACAGCATTGCCAAGGCACTTGGCAACAAAACCCTACATAATTGTGCTCATTTAATCTCTTTGGTTTCTAAGTCATGCACAATATCTCAAAAAGTTCCAAAGGATTTCATATTAGCTTAAAACTTTAGATAATTTAGTCAGTTCTATTAAATATCATATGGCTATGCCTTTCTTACACCAATGCAGAACAGATTTGTGATTTACTTCTGTTTGTAAAGTAAGTAGAAATAACCAAGCTTAAAGAAAGACCTTTTGGTATTCTATACCACATGCCTTCAAGAACTCAAATTTCTTGTTTTCTCTCTCAGAAACAGCCAAAGCTCCAGAGGACAAACATGTCCCCAGGAATTAAGGAAAAAGTTACTGAACTGTCTGAAAAAAATACATCAAATAATGTGCTGAGCTCCACACAATTTGTGAAGAGACAGCTTCCTACCTTGGAGCAGGAATAAAT
>NW_009260269.1:562524-592258 GCF_000687185.1 Egretta garzetta | reverse complement strand
ATAATGTTTCACAGCAGAGTGAAACAAGCAGGCCTAGAGGCATGGGCTAAGGTTTCCTCACCAGAGTCAGGTCTGGAGGGTCAGTGTTAGGCTACCACCTCAGTAGGCCAGAACCATCATCTTGTCAGCACACCCTCCTGTTGCTGACCCAATGGCTAGTAGTAGAAGTTAAAGATTCAGGCACAAGGAGTGATTAAAACCACCCTGCTCATAGTAGCACATTTTTCCAATTCATCTAATGATGAATTTATTCCCTGAAATATAAGTTGCTGTACCATTTTATAGTAAAGGGTTAAAAAGGAATTTCTGATTTACTTTTTATACATGATCTGCTATTTTCTTTACATTGACTCTCTCTCCTCTTATTTGTTACAGCTGTAAATTAAGCACATCTTGTTCTTAGCCCCCTTTTTGTCTGGGGACCTGGATCTTATCTCCAGTCATGTTGCCAATCCATCTCTGAATCCATTCTGTAGAGTGAGCTGCCCAAGTTTACTTTCCAAGCAGGTTACACATATAGTCAATGTAACTTACATTGTAATGATATCTGAGTTTACAAAAGCATGGATCCTAGCTGCAGTGCTCGCAGCCAGAATAAGCCTTCATGCTTTAAAGGGGAGAACGAGTCCTTCTGACTGACTGCTTCTTAGTGCCATGTGATTCCAACTCCTGTGTTTGCTCTTTCTTCTTGGTAAGAAACAGGAGGGAAAAAAAGCTGTAGAGCTTAATGATAGAAGTCCTACCCTTAGATAACGCAGCATCGAGGAGGCTTTTTCATCATTATACTCCACTCTGATCAAGTAAGTGGCTCCTAAAAACAAACTCAGGAAGGGGGGGGGGGGGGAAAAAAAAAAAAAAAAAAAAAACAAAAAAGGGGGGGGGGGGGGGAAATAAATTAAAGAAACCAGCTCAGTCTGCCCTTTCTGATATCAATGGCAAGATTAGTTTCTGAAATCAAGCTCTAAATAAATACTGGTAATATGATAATTTGAAATAAAGCATAACCTTTCTCATTTTATTAATCTGCATACTGTATAATCCACACCAAAAATTGGCAACTACTTTCCACCTCTCAACAAAGTTTAAATATTAGTGGTTTAGTCACAACTCAAATTATTACATTATCTTTTTCAAAAATGCATTAAAGTGTGTATTGTGTTATCAAATACAAAAAATAGTAGAAATTTAATTGTCAAAAATGAGCAATCATATTTCTATGAGTTATCCTTGGTATTTCAAATGTTTTTGTTTGTTCGCTAATTCAGGAAACTTCAATATTTTACAGTCTTCCAGACACTAGCTGTCATGACTTAAAGGAGATATTATAATTATTGCTATAATCAGTGTACTATTTAACAAACTACAAAATCTAGCATATGTTACTGCGTATGCTGTCAACAGAGTAAGATTCCAGGTATGTAGTAAAATTAGACAGTTAGAATCTGATCTAGAAATCTTTGCTCTCTCAAGCAGTTCTTACTGAGGTGAGATCTTTTGCTGGTGCTACCTATAGTTCTCAAATTTGTCAATAGTTGCCAAAGATCACCTGAATAACAAGCAGGAGACCTGTCAAAAGGAAAGCATTTTTAAAGCAGTTTGTAATACTGCACATGAAAAGTGTATAACAGTTCTGTTATTCAGGACTGACAACGCATTGTTAATTAGCAAACTGCACAGTAAATCACTCTTCTTTCACAACCTTGCAAGTGATATGATTTTTTCCAGACTACTCATCTGAAACGAGAGAGGACTTCAAGTCTTCAGACACATATATGCACTGCTTTGTAATTTTCCTGTGTGCAGATGTCACCTCCATCCTTGGAAACAAATATGTGCAGCGCTTCTCTTGAAAAATAGGCACTAGCTTTCAGAATAGCTACAATACTGAGCTTTCTCTTTCAATTCATAAGGACAAACCTACACCAAGTCAGACTAAAGTTTATTTAGTAATTTATCCTGTTCTTAGCTGCTGCAGAGGGAGGAGTACAGACCAGTTAAAGCTTAAGGTACTGGTATTTCCTTATTAACTCAAGGGATTTCTTCCTTAAGGATTTCTTAAAACAGAGGGGTTCCACTCTTGTTGAATATAATTTGAATGATTTTTTTTTCCTGTTTTTTTTTTTTTTTTCCTGGTACTCGTTTTACTGCTTTACACAGGAGTTTTTTCACTATTTTGTTTTGACATTATGTTAGTTTCATTAATTTTCTGGTACCTTTGTTTCTTAGGAGGACCCATTCTCCAGTTCCAGTAGCTTACCATGCTTTCTTCTGCTACATCTTTGAAATATATGAAGAAAAATTGTAGTTGAAAATACTTGTAATCGTATTGAAAGTACTGTGTCAGGTCATGTGATGGGATATCTGTTCTTTAGTTGCAATACATTATTGGAATGATACAGTGTCCAGTTTTGGCTCCCAGCAGAGGACAGACCTTGATAAACTGGAGCAACCACAATGGTTAGGGCCTGGAGCACTTGCCCTGAAAAGACATTATCAGGAAGTCAGTCTTAATCAGTCTGGAGAGGGGTCATCTTTGGGCAGACCTAACAGCATCCCTGGTAAAGGAAAAGGTTGTAAAGCAGATGGAGCCAGGCTTTTCAAAATGATGCATGGTGAGAAGACAAGAGAATACTAAATAGACAACAACAAGAGAGCTTCCAGCTCAGTACAGGAGAAACCCTTCCATCATGAAGACAGCAAATCATTGGAAGAGGTTTTCCAGAGAGGCTGTGTGGTTTCTGTCTTTGGAGGTTTTCAAGATCTGACTGGATAAAGTCCTAAGCAACTATGGCTGACCCTGCTTTGGAGAGGAGGTTGGACTAGAGACGTCTAGAGATGCCTTCCAATCTGACCTGTTTTACATTTCTATGAACAACATGAGATATTAAGCACAGGGCCTTCCTAATCTGAAGGAAGGCAGAATTTATCCTGTTTAAAATGTGTTTTTTTCTTATTCTGTGATGTTTTCCCATGGGGAAGATTAAACCATATTTGTTTTAAGAGCACTGTCAGGTCATTTTATTAGCTATTGTTATCTTCTCCAGAAAGAAAGAATAAAAACTAACATTTAGATTTATTTAGCAATAATAATTGGCACCCAGCTGTCTAATACTAACTTTTTAGGAGGAGAGAAACTGGTAGTTAACATCCCAAGACAACAAAACTAGAAAGAGGTCTCTATATATGTCTGTAATGTACCCTTAGTATCTTGTCTTACATCTGTTCTTAAAATGTCTTCTACCATAAAGCCTTTGAATTGCTAGTGCCTGGCTCTGTTTAGGTCAACACAAACATTTATTTATTCCTATTAGTTTTATTCATTTTGTAACTTCATCTCATATTTACTATTTATCCATGACTCTGATAAGGCTAAGATATTGGGAAAGATTAAGAAAATAATAGGAAGAAGATGAATGTTCTGTAGGATAGAGGAATTATGTCATTTATGGCCACTATTATTATATTTGCATATACTAGATGTTTAAGAAAAGCGTGGCCAAGAGGCTGGCCAATCTGGTGAGGAAAGCTTTAAAACAAGAGTGGTGGGGTGAGGGATATGACAACCAATGATCAAGTGAGGAAGTAGTGAGCCAAGTTTGCAAGCAAAGGGAGCAGGGTGATGTGGTCATGAAATGCCTCATAATCACCAAAACAGGGAAGAAGGGGTCCCACCCCAAGTGTATGCAGACAAATAAAGAGGTGCTAAGAGAATAGCATAAGGGAAAGTTCTCAGTCTTTTCCTGGGAAGTCAGCATGACTAGATGCTTCTCTGAAGTCCCTGTACACTAATACACACAGCATGGGAAACTCACAGGAGGAACTAGAGGTCTGCATGCAGGTGCAGGGCAGATACAGTGTGGGATCAAAGAGATGTGGTGGGATAGCTCACACAACTGGAGTGCTGCAATGGAAGGATATAGGCATGGAACTGGATATGGATAAAGGGGAGGTGCTCTGCTGGACATGATACTTACAAACAAAAAAGGACTTGTGAGGAATGTGAAGATTTGGGGGCAGCTTTTGCTGTAGTAACCAGTGATAGTGGAGTTCAGGATCTTGAGAGAAGGGAACAAGACAAATAGTAGAATCACAATTCTGGACATCAGGGGAGCAGACTTTAACCTGTTAGGGATCTTCTTGCAGGAATCCATGGGAGATGGTCCTGGAGACAAGAGGGGTCCAGGAGGGTTGACTGATTTTCAGACATCACCTCCTTCAAGCTCAAAAATGGTCCATCCCAATGAACAAAAGATCAAGCCAAGGTGACAGGAGGCCTGGATGGATGAACAAGGAGCTCCTGAAAAAACTCAAGCTTGAAAAGGACAAGGAAGTGACTGAGAGTTGATCAACAGCATGGACTTTCTAAAGGCGAGATCCAGCCTAACCAACCTGATAGCATTTTATGACGAAATGACTGGCTTTGTGGATAAGGGGATATTTATCTTTACTTTAGCAAGGCTTCAGCCACTGTCTACTATAATATCTCCATTGATAGACTGATGAAATACAGTCTAGGTAAGTGGATGGTGAGGCAAATTGAAAACCAGCTGCACTGCTGAGCTTAAAGGATTATGATTAGCAGCATGAAATTCAGCTGGAAGCCAGTCACTATTGGTGTACCCCAGGGGCCAGTACTGTTTAATGTCTTCATTAACAATCAGGATAATGGGACAGATTGCACTCTCAGCAAGTTTGCAAACAAAACTGGGAGGAGTGGCTGATAGACCAGATGGATGTGATGCCATGCAGAGGGACCTCAACATGCTGGAAAAATGGATAAACAGGAAACTCACAAAGTTCAAGAAAAGGGAAATTCCAAGTCCTGCACTGGAGGAGGAGTAACTCCATGCACCAAATCACACTGGGGTCAAACTGACTGGAAAGCAGGTCTGTGGAGAGGGCCTGTCGGTCCTCATGGACAACAAGTTGACCACAAGCCAGCAACGCACTCTTGTGGCAAAGGCGGCCACTAGAAATGACTCAATGGAGTGAAGACAACTAACAACGTTAGTTACAAACAATGAGTCCATCTAACACTTATTACTAGCTATTAAAAATCTATGTTAAACCTATTAATCAGAATAAGTTGATAGATTCTATTAATCAGAATAAGTTATAATGATAATTAAGGCTTATCCATTTTCATGGAGCTATTTAAAGTTAGTAGTAAACAGCAAAAGTTTTAATAAAATAGAAAAGGTTTTATAAAACAAGATTTTTTTTTTGTAAAACCCAATACATGCAAGACTTCAAGAAGAAAAAGGCTGTAAGTATCCAACAGATAGATAGACTAATCTTTATCCCTAAATCCTGTTAATTTCATGTCTTCTACAATTTGTTACCATAATGCCATTCTAAAGTTTGTCAATTATTCATCTTATCTGTTGTATGCATGCACTTACCACCTTTGCTCTAGTATTATACAGCAACTGAAAATGCTGTCTGATTTCTAGGGAAAGTCAGCTAACTCCCCCAGCAAGCTTACGTAAGACTGTGCATTCTTCTGTGCTATTTGGAATACCAATCATATCCTCCTTGATGGAAGGCTGTTTTTTTGTTCTTGTGAGGTGACAGAAGGCCTTACAATATTGGAAATTGCTAATCATCAATAAGCATGCATAACTTCATGGTGTATTCTACAACGTGTTCATGCATTACACTACAAACTAGCACCTGTTAATGTTCCTGTGTTCTTTTTTGTGTGAGAGGATAAGGTACAAAGTAGACATGTATGATGGCCACTGAAATTGTCTATAAATTCTTTACTTTCTAAAGGGATGTAATAATGGGTACATTTCCTAACATTTTAGTATCTCTGGGTGTGTTTACACATGAAAAGTATGTTGAATAACTTTATGACATACATAATTCTCAACTGGAGGAGAAACCATCCAGGCTATTTGTAAGAAGAGAAAACATTCAACTTGGGCAAACTACCTGAGAAGATAAGAAATAAAAGCTGGGAGGAAAGACAATTAAAAAGAAAGCAAACGTATTCTTTGGATTATTTGGGTTTAAACTATATATATATAAATTTTTTAAAAAATGAAGTCATTGATATGTCATGTATTTTTCAGTGTTCCATTTTGAGTACCCAAAGGGATTAGTTCAGTAGTTCCTCTTGATGTACATAACATGGACCACTAAAGTAATTCTGACAATCCAAATTGTTTATTCCAAATGTCCAGCTGCTTAGGAATAGACTACACTTGAACTTTTTTTTCTTTCTTTTTTTACAAATTTTCATTATCTGAGACCCTGTTTCAGATCAGAGACTGGGTTATTTCCTATCAGACTGAAGAGTCAACATTTTGCAACTTATATGATTTGTCTTCCACTACATTTCTGACGCAATAGAAAGTACCTAATTGCCATGACTATTCATTTCTCATCTTCTTCTGAAGAAATGAGTGAAGTTTCTGGCCCTTGTCTTGTAACACTTGTTCTAAGTGTTCAATTATGCAGATTTTAACAGATAAAATTGCATAAAATTGTTGCAACAGCCTGAAGAGCCACTAAATATGATTATTTTTTTTTAAGTTGCAGCCATTTGTTTCTACAAATATGTTACAAAAGAAGAGGAAAAAGGTCAGATAATTATCTACAAGCCCTTTTTGTCAAACCAACCAACCTCTGGTTTTTCTGAAACCTACCACAATACTGCTTGTTGTCTTTGAACCATTGTGTGGTTTTATGTTAACTGGGTATAAAAATGGTATCAGACAAATTTTAAACAAACATACATTAATGATTAATTTATAAAGCTCGATAAATAATGAATATATCTCATAAGTATGTTATTGTCATGAGCAATGTGTTCTAAGACAATTATTTCTGTATGAATATACAGGTAAAATAGCTTTTTCACCTGTTTAACAGGTTACATATTAAATTACATATTCATTATTTGTTAGTATTTTGTTATTACTTGCATATAACAACTTGCTTATTAATGTTGAAGAAGGGGCACACAGCATAATTCTTCTTCATGCATAATGCTGTCCAATGGTTTGCTATCTTTCTCTTCCACAAATATGTTTTCTCTGAGTTTGCTTTCTATGAAAAAAAGAAACACCCTCAACTCCTCACCAAAAGCTTTCCATTTAGTTCTTTCACTGCTTAGAACTAGATGGGACATTTAAAATTTTAACAGACGTATTTATTAAAGCATTAGCTTTTCACATTCTATCTATTGAACTCTAGCTGCATTAAGACTCTCATGAGTTCTACCAGTGTAGCCTTTGAGTACTTATTTTTCCTGTAGCTAGAAAAAGTTCAATGCACATCTTGTTCTTCAGTGAAAATTTTCACAGGATCATGTAGTGAATAACACAAATTAAATACTTTCAAGTGCTTTTTGAACTTCTAAGGTTAATATTTTTTCTTGAAGTAGTTGAAACATCTTTCCCTTATGAAAGTCAAACACATATGCAATGAAGATAGAAAAAGAAACAAAATTAAAACCTCAGAATTTATGGTTGTTCAAGGCTGACAATGAAAAAAATCTTTGATGTAACTGCCACCAGATTTTGTTTGGGTACACAGAAAATGAAATAAGGGATAATAATTCAGCCTCTGAATACAAATTAAGTATTTGCATTCCTCAGATAGCGAAATTTCTATTAAAAGCTAAATCAAAACTCCCTGATTATGAACTTTGTAAAGGCTGAAAAAGACAATAACAGAATCTGTGTAAGGGCCCAGACTAGTTACACCTAACTATTTTCACTGCAATGGGAGAAAATAACTTCCTGACTGGCTAATTGACTGACTGATTTTTTTTATTTTTCTGAACCCTGATTTCATATTCTGAAGCCAGATCTGACTTTCTTTGCTGTTTCTTCATTACTATAATGAGAACAAAGCAAGATAAATTCCTTCAATATTAAATTTCTAAAAGAAAAATGTATGAAGAACTCATTGAAAGAATAAATAAATGTTACGAAACAACGTTTCTTACACAAAACTTTCAGCAAAAATATTATTCTGTACTGAACTAATGGAAAAGAAGTAATTTAACAATCTAATTGTGAAGTTTTGTTAAAAAAAACCCCAACCAAATGAGGGACTTATGCAGTTTTTTATTCTCTCTTTGAGTTGAAGGCTGAATGAACAGATATAGTTAAATAACCTTTTGAAAACATCCAAGGACACTGACTGCTGAATTTCCATCAGCAGCCAGTAACTTGGAAGCTATTTATAAATACAAAAGAAGGGCATGATAAGGCAGACCCCCTGGTTACCTGCATCACCTACCACTCACATCCTCGGAATTTAGAATTGTAAAATCTTCCCCTCAGTGTTTTCCTATCTCTGCACAAACGGTCTAGCTCTTGGGGTCAGGGTACCTCTCCCCCAGCTGCTGCTAGAGCACTAACCACTGCACCTCACAGCAGCTGAGAGCAAACACAGCATACATCACTCAGAGCTCACCTGGTCTGGCAGCATGTAGATAAACACTTCTGAATCGTCCAAAAACCTACAGGAAAATGTTTGTCATCTTTTCTGCATGAGTAATGCATACCTGGAAACTCCTCTTTTTTTGGTGTAACATTACACAGAATTGCCAAGCTGGTAGCGTGAAGTTTTGCTTGTAGTTGATGCACCTTGTTCCAATTATATTTTTTTTTCTGTTAAATTAAGAGCTGGCTGGTTGCTGAGTTATAGTATAATATTTCACACCTTGTGAATTTAACAACACTCAGACTCCGGTGTTGTACCTACTCATGCACAAGGTGTGAATTATAGCTTCATTACTCACACACTGTCATTTCTCATTGCTTAAGCATTATGTTGAGGTCAAACAAAAAGATGAATTGGTTTTAAGTTTTGTTTGTCAATTAAAACTCACTTTGAATGTTTCATAGTAATAGCTTGTCATCAAAAGAATAAATTATTTAAGAACAAACAATTCCTAATATATTTTAAAAGTGCACAACTGTTGGCACAAGAAGTCCAGGACCAAAGACTGGATTCATCCTGACTAACTGCGGTCAGCTCACTGACGTTTCATCTGCGCAGACAGGTTTTTGGGCAAAAAGATCAGCACCTCTAATTGGCAGTTCAGATCTAGCTGTCTTTGGTAATCCATCTGAATAATAGCACTAAAATAATAATAACATAATATTTCCCTGACTAAGGAATGGTCGCAGGTTCCAATTCTCAGTTGTGAAGGAGGCACAAGTAGATTGGAGAAAATATTTGAAAGTATCTTTGTGATTAGATGCTTATCATCTATCGGGAAAATACTGATTTAAATTGTTAGTATATTTTTCTTCAAATACTGGTATATGAGTATAATTTTTTGCTGGTGATGTTCTCTAGCATTGCTGCTCTGTATATGAGACTCCTGTGCCCATTTTCTACAGTCATTGCAATACAGTTGACTCTGTAATATGTTTTTCAAAATTGACATGACCTCTTTGATTAGAAAGGAGGAATTAACTGAATTATCTGAATTATTCTACTGAATTTATTTTAATGCGCAACTGAGAAAACTGAAAACTTCACACAGGAAGGAATGGAAATGTTCAAAACATACATGTTTTTAAAACTTCACATTAAGTTCAGGGTTGGAAGAAGGAATGTGTTTCTGATTGTGCCAAGGACTTAGTGCATTCACTCCTTAAAAAAAAAAAAAAAAAAAAAAAGTAAAAAAAGGTCTCTAATTATCAAGAATATAAACTCTATGAAAATATTACATAATTTCCTTAATAAATGCATTTCAAGAGAATTTTCTATACCTTGCAAATATTAAAAAATCTTTTGGCAATATATCCTATTTTGATACACTTTCTGACTGTTAAGAAAATAAACTATGAATACATTAGGGTTTTTTCTTTATAATCAGACACTCTATTTTGGAGAAAGGGGTATTTTTTTCCTTTTTTTTTTTTTTTTTTTTTTGACAAAAGCCCTGTGTAACTATGGAATTGGAGACATAATGAAAAGACTATCTTCTTCATTTGCTCCAGTTTTAAAAATCTGGCAACAAGTAACAAAAGAAAAAGCAGGTTCGCATTTTGCCCCAGATGAATCAGAGATAAAATTGTCACATGTTCAAGCATTCAGCTCCATTGTGTGTTTCAATGGCTCATCCTGTGTTTGGAAAAAAAAATCATGCTCATTGGGTCAGTCATTGTCATACTGTAATTTTCTCCGGTATTTGAGATCCTGCTGTCCTCATGTGTACAGGCATAATTTGCCTCAAGTCCAGGATCTGTACTCTGCTATTCTCCTTCCTCTGTCCCTTTAGGATCCTGAACTCCACTGTTTCATGATAGCTACAGCCAAGATTGCCACTCTTTGTCATGTCCCCAACAAGCTCTTCCTTGTTCATGAGTAGCACACACCGGTACTGATAGGGTAATGATGCGAAGTGCTTCTTACATCAGTAAAAACAATTTTACATCATAAAGTTTATGTCCAGTGCTTGATCATCTTGTATCTCTTTTTTTAACTCTATTCAGCATTACCATACCTTGCTTGCTGCGAGGACACTAAAATGGAGAACAGTATTCCAGCAGCAATTTTGCCAGTGCTATGTAGAGAGGCAAAACTGCCTTTTTGCTTCTTGTTACCCACTATAGATATATGAAGGTTTCATTAGGCCCTTTCAGTGCAGTGTTGTGCTAAAAGGTTGTGCTGAGGCGACTAGCTAATGACCCCTAAATCCTTCTATGAATCGCTGCTTTCCAAGACAAAATGTCGTTATGGATTAATAATAGTCATGCATCCTTCCCTGTGGTTAGTTTCACATTTACTGAAATACCGGAGCTTCTGTTTTGCTGACATTGAAGGTAGCAGGTTTTCTAAGTACCTTAAATCTTCCTTCATTTTTATTAGACTTAAATATATAATGCTCTGATTTACAGTCACCAAGCCACATTCTCAGCTGGTGCAAATCAATGTGACTTGCTGTTTACCTCAGATAATGATTTATTCCACACACTGCAGTTGCTGAAATGAAGCATAAAAAGACATCTATACGATATACATTATTGGCTACCTTACACATAATAAAAAAAGATTAATATTAAAAATTATATTGCATAGAAAGTGAACTCACAATCATTTGGAAAAATAGTCATTTAGATGTGTTAGTTACATAGAAATCAAGACATGATTCTTTCAATCAAAGCATTGAATACTCTGAGAGATGACATTGGTGTACAGCTATTGTTCCTCCGAGGCTTTCTTTATCTACTTGAGTGAATCCCCCTTCTCACTTTTACCCCCTTCCACCCATAAATACATACTCTTGTGTTCAGTAAGCCTTTATCTTTCCTAGAATGGACTCCTGTGATTCTCCCGTTCTCAGTCACAAGGCAGATCAAGTGTATTTTCCTCAGTAGGCACAACAAATTCAGGTATGTAGTGCTCATCACTTAATGACTGTATGAGTACAATGGCCATAAAAATCATTCTTAAAAGAAAATATCATTTAAGATGAAACTCACTCTGTTGAAAAAAAGGATTCCATTTAACCTGCATTACTTTTTTTTTCTCTTCTGGAGACAGAGAAGCTGTTTGTGAAGCAGCTACTGGCTGAATGTACTTCCTTTCCTCTGCAAAACCAAATCAGAGCTGCCTTGTTCCATCATGAAGAGAACAGAAGGAGGTGAATCGGGAGGAGGTCTGTACCATAGCCAGAGCGCTGCTGTATTTCTGAAGGAGTAAGCGAATGAGTTAAGAGGTGGAGGAAATGTTGAGGAAGAAACACATCTTGGTACAGTTCATTCTTTGTGTTTGTGGATGAAGTGTGCTGTCAGATCCTGGAGCCAATACCATATGGAGAATGCAGGCAAGATTATTCCTATCATAACCTGCTGTTCTATTCAAATATGTGTGTCTGGAGGCACAGAGAGGAAGAGCAAAGAAATCATGCCTCCTGCATGTATCTTGCCCAGTAGTCTCCCATTTTTATTGTTGCTGCTGTGCAGCAGCGCAGATTTGATCCTTTATAATATTTATAATATTCATGAGCTCACAGAAGCATGTCTGACTTTCTGCAGATCCCCCAATGCCTGACAAATGATACCACCTTCATTGCCCTCTCACAGAGAATTTGCCATTGTTGCCCTAAATCCTTGTGTTTTTCCAAGCCTCATTAGACATTTACAGATAACTTGGAAGAAGCCACAAGATTAAAGTCAATGGTTCTGAATACGAAGACATTGTTATCCGGGCTGCTGTCCACTTACCTTCCTGCATATGAACAGACTTTCACTGAATTGATTCTGTACAAGATATCATTAAACATTGCCTTATGCAAGTCAATCCCTTTACAATATTCAAATTTATATAGCTATATCATATTCAGAAATAATCATCACACAACTTCAAATTAATCACATTTGTATCTTTCCAACATTTACCATGAGTTTTTCTCAAATTCGGTCAATTCACTTTTCCTTTCTTATCATGCCAAAAATTGCCTCAAATGCCATTTTTTTCTGTGCTGCTGAAGCTGATCAGTAGTTGTTTCACCATGAAGATCTATATACATTAAAGGAAATGGAAAAGTTGCTCCTGTATTTCAATGAGGAAAGCTTTTGCTCACTGACCTGCAAATGCTACAGAAAAATCTATTTTAAATTGAATGTTGATCCAAATAAGAAAGGACTGTACCACATCACATGAAAAAGAAGCACTCATCATCCAATTATTAATTCTTTGCTAAAGTCAATCCATCTTGCTTTCTGAAATTGTGCAATGAACACAAAAAGCAGCTGACTCTCTTGTTAGCCATGGAATTAGGGTAAAATTATAGCAACAGTTATAATGCTAAATCCTGACCTTTCTGTTACAGGGCAGAACTGTTTTCTCATTATGTGTATAATGCTAGGGATAAGAGAACCCAATACATTACCAGGGCTCCTGTTATAGACACAAGTAATGATAAAGAATGAAGGAATTGAGATGCCACTTTCTGAATAAAAATGCTTGCTTCCTGCTGTAAGACTCTTCAGGGCATGTTGCAGTAATGTGCTGTGGGAGCCACTTTTCTGCTCTTCCAAGCAGGATCAAAATGTATTGTTACACCTTTTGCTGATTACAGCACATACACAAGGCGAGTGATGGGCACAGAACATAAAATACATCCTGCATCAATATACCGGACTGTTTAAAGCCTCATTTTGCAAGTGGAGCGTTTGTTTCCTATGTCTTTTTTTATGAAAGAAGACACAACACTGAGAAATGTTTTCCTGTCTCCATCATAGCATCAATGGAACAGGACACAAGACAGCATTATTCTGTGCTTGATTTGTTTTAAAGCAGGCATTTAAAAGTACTTATGGTATTTTTATCACATGTCAAAAAACTTGGTAAATAGAATTGAATTTTTGGAAATTCGTTTGTAGTTCACAGCACATGTCTCAGACCCTCCCTAAAAAAGAGCCATAGATGGGTGAAATGACAACCCACATAGGTGTAGAAACCAACAGATTTTGCTGTCCTGGCACCCTGGATAGACCATTCTGCTTGAACTAGTCCAAAACAAGTGACTCAAATCAAGCATCAAATCAAAATGGAAGAGTCTGTATATTTCATAATATTATAAGTGGGAAAGGTAATTGAAAATGCAGTAGTATAAAGATAAACAGAACCTAAAAGCTTTGAAAGAAAGAAGAAAAAAGTCCCACACATCAAATATGTTTACTGGAGCTTATCCAGCTCTGCTGAGCTTCCCTCTGTTTTCTTTCACTAAGCTGCCCTGACTATCCAACCAAGTAACAATCTTCAGTTTGGTGCATGTGATCATGCACACTTTCCAAAATCCTGTCAAAAGAGATGTTTGTTGACACACTCTCAGAAAAATAAATGTTTCCAGGTGAGTTTAATGAATGTGTTGGTATTTTTTTAAGTCAGCAATGACTGCTCCAGAGAAATCAGCTATGAGAAATATGCTTCATTACAGTCAGTGGAATCTGGACTTCAGAATGATGGAATGAAAGCTAAAGCTGTGACTTTTGGGGGATAGATGTAATCTGATTTTAATCTTCTAATTTTAATTGCTGTCCATAGCTTTTTTTCTGTCACCTTTATTGTCATATGCAACCTCAAGCTTCTAGACAGACCAATGAAATTTCACAGATGTCTCAGAAAACTGTAGAGTAAGCCAACTTTAGGAGTGTCTCTTGCAGGCACATTCCACCTCATTTTAATTAAGGTATCAAGATGTATGTATATGTTCTAAATTACAAAGGCAAGCAAGTTGACTGGGAAGCTGCAGTGTGCTGACTATTTGTGTATGCATGTAGAAGTTCTATTTCTGAAAGCTGTACCTAGTGATTCCAAACTTTTTACTTAAGATTATAAACCTGTCCATTCTGAAAACTTTTCAGTAACAAGAAAACTTAACATTATACAAAGTGCAGTTCCTGATAATGCCCTTCTTCATGCCCTTTTTTGTCTTTTATTTGTCTTGATATTTTTGCGTAGCTAGCTTAAATGAAAGTTTAAAAGATATGTTACACATAATAAATGAAAAATTAATTCAGTGCTAAATCTCATTAAATCCCAAGTCTAATGAATTATGAAGTAGAAAGTCATGTTAAACACATATATATGTACTTGCATACATTTATAGGGAATAGTTACTTATTTTCTGTGATTGTCATTCTTTTTCCCATGCCAACCATAACCATTAGCAGGTATAAATATTGCCCAAATTTTTCAAAACTGATTCAAGGTTTTAGATGCTTCCATTATGAGATATCTGGGATGAAAGGTGATTTTTACAGAATAACTTTTTGGTACCTCATGGACAATATGTCTTGCTAAGGGGTTTTCAGCTGAGGCATTCAGAAGTTATTTTCTGAGTTCTTGGAAACTAATATTTCATTCAGAAATGTTCTTGTGAAAAATAAATTTCTCTAATGAGCAAGAGAGTTGCATTTACAGTTTTAAGTTAGAAAAGAACTAACTAACATGTATGTGACTAGCATTTGCACTCAGGCCTTCTAAAGAAGGTAAACAACTGGATGTGTGTAGACAAATGGGCTTGTTACTTCATCCCATCCTGATGTCTGGTTCTCAGAATCGCTGTGTTTAACTGTGCCTGCCGAGAACACAGTGGAATGCCATGTTGGATGTTATATTTGAAAGATTTTGTGTAGGAATCCTTTAGCTAAAGAGTTTGAAGACTATTCTCTCTGTGTGACAAGTGTGAAGGAAAAATCTATTTCTGAATGCCTCAAAAGCAAAAAGAAGATGTGTTCTGGTTTTGATGATTTTTCTTTATAATCCAGGCCTCAGGTATTCCACAGAACTTTGGTTACTGGTTTCAGTGAAGGCTCACTTTTGCTTTTTATTTCTCTCCATGGTTGAACATTAAGAAATTCCTGACACAGAATGCAGTAAATATTTTCGGCTTCAGTCCTTGCCAACAGTTCTACAGTTACGTCTTCTTGTTTCAGAAAATGAATACACAGAATGTTTTCATTTGCCTGTTTGACAAATATGCCTGAATGCTCAATAACTTATCTTTGAAATTAACCTGTCAGACTAATCATGACACAAATATAATGATGAAACATTACTCTGCTCTAAAGATGAATTTCTGTAACAGTCATAACTGGCCTCTGGGGCGTTACTGATTGATGAAGCAATACTTTAATAGAAATTGAGCTAATTTATGTGCAGGTCTACACAGAAAAATCTACATATTCTACGATGTGCAGATTCATTTGGCTAACCATCAACAATATGATGAAGGCTGTAGATTTTGATTTGTGTTTGGTCCAGAGTCATGTGTTAAAATTATGTATATATTAACCTAGAACAGAATGAAAATATACATGCCCATGTGTATCCTGTTCCTGCATTGTACATTATTTCTTTGCAATATACCACTTTAGGATAAGAAGAAAATATTTAACTTTGAAAATATCTGGCAACTAATTATTAAGCTAAAATTAATTTTTTTATATACTGACAAATTTTACATAGTAAAGAAGCTATAAAACACATACTACCAAATTCAAGCCCAAAACTGTACCTTCTCTAATTAGCTGATAACAACCTGTAAAGTTAATCTCTGTATTCCTTGCCTGATTTAAGAGGTACAGAAATTGTAATAATTCTAGCATATAATATCAGCTATATGCTCTTACCTTTTTTACTTCTTGTAATATAGTGCAGATTTTACAACATGCTGGAAGAAATCAAACAAGGACAAAAGGTCTTAAAATAATCAAATGAAGCTTAATTTTCAAAATATGTTCTTTACAAAAACTGGAAGTGGGAATTTATGGATTTGCAAATCATGTAATATAATGATAACTAGTAAATTTATTTGCGATTTTTTGGGGTTTGGTTTGGTTTTGGGGGGTTTTATCATTGTTGTTTTTACAATTGCCTTGCAATGTAAGACTATCTGCCAATCTAGGAATACTTAATCTATAAAATGTTCATTTGCTAGAAAGATAAGAGCTAGCCTTGTGGGATTCTACTTTGGGTTGAGCTAAGTCATGTCTTGGGCTCAATAACTATATTGACTAGCTCTCCACTGATATGAAGACAGCTTGAAATGGCTTTCTCAGTTACAGAAGCCTATGCCGTAAGACATGCTATCCTGCCGTGTTGCTTTCATTTTATTATCACATCTTTTTTTACCACTGTTTCACTCTTTACACATTGGCTTTCAGTCAGACGGCCTAGATTCATGATTGTCTCAAAATGTTCTTGTGCAGCTGTTCTATGAGGATACCAAAGAATGAATGTTTTAATAACGTCATTACGATGTCTTGGAAGCGTAAAGCCTCTGTTCCTTTTGTTAATTAGCTGTAAACTGATAATTATTTCCTGAAATTACCTAAATATGTGCACAGGTCAAGCCCAATTGCCTAAAAAAAAAGAAGACAAAAGATTGTTAACAAATGGTTTCTTACATACACATACATGTATGGAATTCAAAAGAAAAGCTCTTCACATCGGTAGGATATTCATGAAGGATGGATATTATGACATTTATGTATATGTGAAACTAAGTGTCAAAGGTAAAGGGAATTTGTTTCCAACTCTGCTTTCCAAAAGTCATAAAGTTTCTTTAAGTGATAGATTTTATTTAGGAGGAAGACATCATTTTTTTTTGTGGTATTGCAGAGAAAATGAAAAGACCTTTTAGCAGGATTTATTGAACAGAGTTCAATATGGGTCTTCCAATCAACGTCTGAAAGATCTCTTCATCTACTTGAATTTATCCAGGAGTTCATCTCAGTTGCTCCTATATAATACATTATTTAGTGGGAGCATTGTGTACAGAATTACCTATTTTCTATTTTACTCTAATGCTTTTGCAAGAAGCTATTATTTTCTGAGGCGTGGAAAAAGCATATATTAATTTTCCTATAATTGCCATCTCCAGTTCTTTAGACTCACAAATGACCCTTTTTTCCCTTTGATCAAAAGAATTTGAAATGCTCTGAAACTTTGAATTAAAGTTCTCTTCAGTTCAGACTGTGTATTTTTTGAGGAACTTCATCCATCAACATATTTTAAGGAAGAATCTGGTGATAATTTGTTTGGGATGAAATGGATTTGTTTATTTGTTTGATTTTGGGTGTACAACAGTGGCCCAATAATCTTAATTTTTGTATCATAACCATTTCACAGAATTTAGGAACAAAATAATTAACAACAAAGCTTGTCCTTTCTAATTCAAGAAATAAGCCACTGGGCATGTAGCTTAATCAAATACCCTTAGTGCAAACTGTTTACATGCAGTCATGTACAATATCAGACAAGCTATGTATCAGCTCAGAGGAAGGAACTAGTACTATATATTCTATCAATATTTTTCAAATATTTCCAGTCTTTTCCAAAGATTTTTTTCTTTTCAAACTCTGGCTTACAGATATACATGGCGGCTGAATTTATCACATTTTGCAAAACATTCACTCAAGTTTCTTCAATGAGATTTTAAGACTCATGTTTAAGCCTGTCCTCAGTGTTGTCTTCATTCTACTTCTTATTTTATGACCCTGATATCTTAGAAATATACTGGAGAAATTTGGGTCTGTCTTTAATCTTCAATGTTTTTCAATGTCAGCTATCCTGAAGCACTCTCCTTTGAACAGGCAAACACAGCGACTTACTAAAACTTTCAGTTTCCCTGGCTTGGGAAAAAGAGACATGATAGTGCTGGTAGTTTTCTTACACAAAGCCTTTTCTTACACAATTACTAAAACTTTCAGTTTCCCTGGCTTGGGAAATAGAGACGTGATAGTGCTGGATGTGTCTTTGATAGAGACCTTTGAAAACCCAGCAAAATATATTAGCTGTTCCCCTAACAGATAGTTTCCCTGAATTACTGCAGGACTAGACTCTTTCCACTTCATGTAGACTTTCCTGTGCAGTCTGAGCGGAGCACCGTGTCAGCTGAGGAAGCACAGAGAGGGACAGGGCAAGGACACTGCCTCTTCAGGGCTCCTCTCTCAGTATGGAGCCCTGTCTGGGTCAAATATGGATGAAAGACTATGTCATCACTCTGCCTTCCTCTTTACAGATAGCCTGGAGATGTGTATCTTTCCGCATCATGTAGATTCTAGGGACTTCCTCTGAGTGCAATGTGAGGAAGAGTGGAAAGAAGGCTTCTTGTTTTTTCTATGTTCTCCTTCCTACCTCCATGCAGCTGCACAAAGGTTCAGTTTGTCCTTAACCCGGCAGTTGTTGGGTACTTTTTTGTACAGCCTTTAGGCAGGCTCTTTAGCTGCTTTAGAGCCACAGTGAGCAGTTTAAACTATGCAACTTTTTGGTGAAGTAAATAATGAGCAAACTCTTAAGACAAAATATTGTCTCCGGCATAAAAAAGAAATATAGTTTTGTTCAAGCTAGGACTTGGCTATCTTGCTCAATGTGTTTCCTGGGATGGGTTGATGTTGACTTTGCTGAAGGGTGCCTTCTTTCACACAGATGAAGAGTATTTTGGCAGCTCTAAGATCTGGATATTGCCTGCTCCAATCTGTCTGCCAGATCACACTATGAAATTTGAAACAGAAACCTAAATTAGTATCACAGAGGATGTCAGACAACATTACATATCCTTATACTGCAGCTTGCCTAGGAAGCTGAAATTACATAAGGCTACGTATATTTTTGCTCTGCCCAAGGTTTTAAGGTACTCTTCTATATAAATAGAGTCTACAATGGGAGATGTATGTCCTGTATGAAGTCTTGACCAGTGCCTAGGTACAAAATAGTGAAAAATAGATTTTAAAAGTACAAATATGTTAACATCACCCACTGCTGCATAAACCAAGTTCAAAATATACATCATGCAGATGTTTATGCTTTAGGGCATAAGTCAAACACTAAATAGCCTGAGGGCAGGAATATATTTTCCCTCTGGGCAGTTGTGCGTTACAGACCTTTTGGACTTTTCTCAAAAGCATTAGCTGTTAACTTATTTTTCAGAAAAGCAAACTGGACTAACTGAAATAATGGTTTAAGCCAAAACAGCACTTCTGTAAATTCTGCAGTACAAGCAATTTTTGCCTTACATCAGAAGTATGGCTTTCTCAAACAAGCAGCACGATAAGAGCAGAAATACACCCTGGCATTTGCCTGCATAGCAAATTACAGTGACCTATATTTGTCTTCTGCAACCAATCTCAGTAGCCTCTGTAATGATCAAATTGATGGTTTAAAGGTATGGATCACTGGAAGTAATAAAACATGATGTTTCCCTTGTATTTCAGCTTTGAAATGGTTGAGAACTTGTGGCATGTAGCAACCAAAAATACATCACAATAATTTTCTGAATTTAATGACTTGTGGTTATGTAATCCCTCAAATACGCCAGTAGTAATCTTTTTAAAACTGATTGATTTTGACCCATGGCTTTCTCTATGGTTTCTTCTGTATAAAACAGCACTTCAAAACATTCTTTAACTTGATCTTTATGGTGTGCATTTTATTTTCATTTCCAATTGCCATTTCTTTTAAAATAGCATTTTATTTAGTATCTTACAGGATTGCTTCTTGGGCACAAGTGACACTACTATGGTATGTTACTACAGTAATATCTCTTACATTTAATGCAATTCCTGACCAAGCCAAGCTACATAACCTCAAGGGAGAGAGCTGACCTAATAAACATTAAAGTAGCTGTGGAGCTGAAGTAACATATTTTGCCCTTTATTTCATTTATACTACACATCTCATGTACTGCTCTTCCTCTTAAAATAATCCCACAATGTACCCTCACAAAAGTGTTTGGCACAGGGTCATTTTTGAATGGAAGACTGTGCAGACTGCACCAACTCTTATTTCATGTATTTGGAAACACACAGGCACTTAACCAGAATCTCAAGCAATGAGGATTTTGGCAAACTGTAACCCAGGTTTGGTTGGTAAGTAAATTCTTCCCTCACACATCTCCGATGTCTCAGATTGCCATGGGAAATCCTTCATTTTGTACTAGTCATCCAGTCTCTTGAGGAACAGCTGTAATACAAAACTCCAGTTCCTAAGTGTGAAGAGAGACAACAATACCCACTGTACCTGACATATCTGTAGCACCAGTCTCCCTGTGGAACAGATTTTAGTATGAGTACTCAGCAGTCTTCTGTAGAAACAAAATAATTTATCCAGTTGTACTACAAAAGGTCCAGAAGGAGAAAACATAGGCCAGAATCTCCCATCCTATAGAATCAGAACCATTTTTTTATGATAAGTCTAGGTTTTCACTCTGTCCCCAGGGTTTTATTTATTCTTGTTCTCAGCAGAGGGGTTAATCTCCAGCATAACTGGATACTGTGTACTGTGTCTCCTGAAAGAGTGCTCTGTGAGGAAGATACATGAACAGCTGGTAAATAACTCTTCAGGGTATGATGCCTGAGGGTAAAAAGCACTGCTCACCAGTTTTGCAGGGCTGATAAGAATTATTCTGTGGTGTTGTATATAAATATAGAGAAAGGGAACCCTGTTATCAAAGAGTTAAATGCTACTTGAGACAAAGAGGCGTTACCCCAAGAATGGGCACTATTATTTGATTGTAAGAGCAGGAAAGTAATGGACCACTAAAACAAAAGCTGAAGGGGTACAGCATCTATACAATATATTTGGCCTATGCCAGATTCAACTGATATAGCACAGAGATTGTCTCTGTAAGAGAGCCTAGAACGTTAGGATGCATACAATATTCAGGAAAGGGTTTTTTTACAGTTCTTGATAGACATAATTTTTGCATATCTGAGCAATTATGAGGAATACATTCCTTATTTTTAGCTGCATTAAATTTTTAAATCCTTGTCTGTCTTTTGTATAAAACGTTTTTATGTTAGCAGTACCAGCTGGCATACTGAAGTTTTCCAGGTATTACATAGCACGTATAGTCATGGACTGAACTTGTAGACTTTGTTACGTAAAAGAAGATCCTGTTACATGCAATAAAACCCTGGAGATAGGATTGCATATGCTTCAGCTACAGTGACTACTATAAATCTATATCTTTCAAACTTTTATTTCTTGCAGCCATGTTCTGGTGGGGGCGGGGGGGGAGGATTAATAGCCAAACATAGCCTATAAATCATGCTCTTCTGATAACCAAATGAGCGGAATATGCTCAGCAGATGCTAAAGTCATCAAGTTAGGCAATGGATCTGGCAGCAAATTTAACTCCTGACAACTCTGACAACTTTTCTATGAATTACCTATTTAAAATTGAAGCCTAAGTTTCTAATTCTGAAGAGTACAAACCTACCAAATTAGATCTGGCATATTTTCCCAGTCTTGCAAAAATTCATGTCACCTGATGTGGTTACAAGTCAATATCACTCCAGGAAGCGTGTTTATTTTTATTAGATTCATTTCATCCCATATGTTCCCTTGCAGTTATTTCCACCTGTTGGGAGGCATGGTCCACACTTTTAATTCAGACTAGATAAGATCCTTACATGAGAATCAGCCCTAGATATTTTAACCTTCTGAATCTGAGCTGAATATTTGTTTAATTATGTGTAACTCTCCATGAGAAACTAGAGCTTTACACTTACTGTGAAAAGGGAGAAGAAAGGGTCTGTTGAATGCTCCAGCATCATCTGCTTGCTGTCATCCACAGGAAACTCCATACCACTATGGATCAGTGTCCTTTCTTTTGTGAACTGAAAGGCAGCGAGGAGTGAGCCTGCTAAAACTGTCTCTAGGTGAAATGCTTCAGTTTGACCAAGTAGAAATATGATGGTGCACAATGGGAGGTGAAGAAGGGCAATATCCACAATTTATACCGTGAATAGAGTAACAGGAGAGGTAAAAGGCCAGGACAGGCAGATAGAGGTGCTGATGCATATGACAAAGACCAAAAAGTCAGTTTCAGAGAGACAAGAAGAATACTGAACAATGCATTATGGGTGGGCTGATGAAACAATCCTGTTAGCAATGGGTTTTCTGGCAAGGCAGACAAAGTATCTTAAGGGCCCCTGTGTAGAGGCCCTGTATACAAGCACTGGAATTAGAAGTAAATTAAGCTGCAGTAGTAAACATTTATGACTATTGTGCCTTCTGCTCTCAAGCTGGGATTGGGAGAAGGGGTTCTTTCTTGCTGAAAGAGTATGGATGTTGTCTCTTGTCCTTGTCCTTTTCCCCTGAGTTTTCATAACTTTATGGGAAAGTTTGTTTTGCTTCTTCAGTTTAACTGTTTGGCCAGCATGCTCCAAATTCACAAATTTCTCTGTATTTTCTCTATTTTGGTGTAAATTCTGTGGAAGATACCTGGAAAATAACTATAGTACAACTTTCTTAGTCACCTGTTCTTGTACTTTGTAGTGAAGGACTTGTGCATTTCAGAGTGAAGGAACTATACAGTATCGATGTTTGAGTCTGTATTCACAAATATTATTCTTCAAAAATTACAGATTTGTGTAAATAGGTTTGAAGCTAAAGACTGACATATTTGGTTCATCTGAGGCAGCAGGCTATGTAACTATGAAGACGTGAATGCAGATTAGAAGACAACATAAGGATTACTTTCATGGTTTTAAATTTACCTACACCTGGTTGCGAATTCAGTAGTGATAACATAACAGCTCTTCACAGTAAGAAATACATTACTACAATGATGCAGTTCATCCATATTAATATTTCTTAGTAGAAAGAATGATCTTTTTTAACATCATATAATGACAATTTACGGGTGACACTTATTACCTCTTGCAGAACCTACTTTAAGCCAAAATAATTAACAATGGCATCAATGATACCTTGCACAATAGCACCATATTCGACAGTTTTAATGCTGTGCTTCAAACTGGTGAATTTTTTGGGAAAATGTAAATTATCATCTAATTTTTATTCTACCTGTCCCTGTTTTTCCCTCCTGCCTTTCAGAAATATAAGGCACCAAACTGAATAACTGAAAGGATGGAAATATTGATTCTTTCTATAGATGCAAAGGCAGAAATGAAATCTGTGTAAATTTGTGCTTGTGTTAATATTGATGTATTTAATATTGGTGTATGGTTTGGGATACCTGTGTGCTAGAGGCAATCTTCTTCCTCCTGGCTGCAACCTGCTGTACCCTCATTACATAGGTAGGATGGAAATCTGAACATGGGCCTTAGGGAAAAAACAACCAGCCCTCACCACTGCCTGAATCCTTTGAGAAAGGATCAACTGGAATTTGTGTGTTTGCATATGATGTCTTCAACTTGTCATATACACGGTTACTATACCTTCTGGCTGACTTCAGAGACTTTTAATATGAGTACTGAGTTATATCATCTGGCTATTACTGTAATGTCGTATTGTTTTGTTCCAAGTTATTAATCATATTTTCAAAGTATCTAAAATTTTGGCAAATGTTTCACACTTTAAAGTGTTTACTACCTATGAATTTTCAGTCCCTTAAGGGGCAAGTCGGTATTTTGAGAGGCCTCTCATTTTGTCCAAGGAATCCACATGATTTTTTTAACTGAATCTCAGAGCCTGAAGCCCAGTGGGACCTAGCAGACAAATAGCTGCATTTGTAATACATTTCTGTAAGGATATGAAGGGAGACAATCTGCTCCTTTAAGGTAGATGGTCAAGGACCTTCTTCAATGCAACAAGGGATAATAAGCTAAGGAGGAAGCCATAAACAAGAACATACAGGGACACAAGCCTCTCTGACAAATGATAAGGGAGGCAGCGACCACAACCAAACCTGGTCAGTCACATTAATTGATGAGGGTGTGTGAGAGTATGAGAATGTTTATTCCAGCAAGGTTATCTGATCAGGGATATTGTCAAGTAGGAAACTAAGGGGAAAAGGGGGGAATGAGAAACAAAAAATACAGAAACACAGACCTGGCAAAATAAACATGGAAAAAATTACAAGAAACAAATCTCACCATTCACACTAATTGATGGGCTATCAAGAAACTACAGGTACCACTTCCAGTAAGATCAGCCTGAACTTTGCAACTGGTAAGACTGAACCAGGGGGATCCCAGACTGGGAGGAGTGTGAGAATTGATAGAGCTGTACAAATCTATGAGGGATACACAGAGGGAAGAGGGATCAGGGAGGAACAAGGAGGGGGGTTGACATAAAAGGGTATAAAAGGGTCCAGTTGTGTGTAAAACAGGGTCAGTCAGTGTGCTTGTCTGGCTGAGTCCTGCACCTGATCACTGCAGTCTGTCTTATCTTCTTATATCTTCTCACTAAATCTTTTTCTTAACTATCTCTCTGCATAATCTTACTCTTCATCCTGTGTGTGTATGTGTGTGCTGCAAGGACTAAATGCCAGCCACCAGTGAAACCTGTATGTGTGCAAGTGAAAACTGGTGCCAGATACTAGAGTCAGACCAAGGGTGTGGGTGCCCCTGACCTCTGGTGTCAGCTACAGGAGCAAGTGGAGTCTCAGTGTCAATGACTGGAGCAAGTTGGGGTCTTTAACTTCCAGCCATGGGGTGGGAACAGTGCACATCCCCAAACTGGTTACTGGGGGGACAGGTGTGAGCAAGATGAGTGAGGGGATCAGTGCCAGTGGCTGAAGCAGGACTGTGGGACGCAGCCCATGTGCTGGTGCCAGCTGCTGGGGGAACTGAGTGCCTGTATCTTCCCCAGACCAGGTATGCATGGGTTGTGCTTGCATGTTAGCTGGAAAACCTCAGCCTGGCCAGCTGGTGAGTAGGGGGGCCTTGGATTGGGGCCAGGAGTATTATGTGGGTGGAGGGTCCATGCTGGTATATGGGGGACCCACGAGTGTAGGGTGCTGTGGGACAAGCGTGTGAGTGCTGCGTGTGTACTTCTTCCTTAAAGGAATTACAATTATTTCATATAATTAAATACCCGATCATACATGTCAACTCATTTTTCTTTAACTACAGCCTCTCTTTGACTGACTGAATTCCTTGTGATTCACAGGAGTCTTGTGCCTTGTGTGCCAGAAGCTCAGGATTCCCACCCCCACCAAAGGTCACTGACCTACACATCAGTTTCTTTGCCTTTTGATTAGAGTATGGAAAATGCCAAGTTTCTCTGTGTTTATACAGCACCCAGCATAACTGGGTCCTGTTCCATTAAGTACTCTTCTGGTGATTTGATGTAATGCAATTGCCCATTAACATTATTAACACCAAAGACAAATAAATTCTAATGTCATGTTGAGTTTTCTTTTGGTTAAACAACTGAGTATCTATTCCATTTTTATCACCACACATGGGATCCTGTAAAAAAAAATTCAAATATCTTTAAAAAATTAAAACACTAAATAAATGATGCACTGCACTGGTATGCTGTTACTTTTCCTGGTACTTTATTAAATAACACATAGGAACATTACATTTACTGCATTGTACTTTACTCTTTAATTTTCATACATTTTCTGTATTTTAAAAATCCTCTTGTGACAAGCATACTGAAATAATTTTAGATGTTTCTTATTTCTCTTATGTAAGAATTAAATATCATATTCTCTATAGTCAATTTAGCTAACTTGCCACAGATTATCTCAACCAATAGAACATTAAAAGCCATGTGTTTGTTGGGATACAAAACTGGCAAAAGAAGAGTACTGATAATTTTTCTTTTTTTTTTTTTATCTACAGAAAGCAGCAATCCACAATCTGTTCTTAAAAAATTGAAAGCATTTAATTCCTCAAGATGTTGTCAAAGGCTTCTGCTGAACTCCAGTCACTTCTCTTTCAGGTTTTGAAGTTTTAATCCATTATAGTCAGACCACAGAAATCAGACATCATTTCCTCTTGTCTCTCTTCAGTATAATTGCATATTTTTAGTAGAAAATTTAATCCTCTTTATCATCGTACTTACCATTTAATTTAATGGACATGAGAATTAGTTCCATTATTACTATTATTATTACTGTTATTATTATAGTTCTCAAAAGTCCTATTTCAGATCTAATAACATTGTAAGATTTTAAAATCATATGTGAAAATGTTCATGTCCTCAGATGTTTACAATCTAAAGCAACAGCCAGGCATTTGATACAATTGTAGAAAATGACTGCTTTCATCATACAAAGTTGTAGTATAAGGCCTATTCTGGTATCCCAACCATCCTTCAGCTTGAGAGGGCTGGTTCAAAATTGCTCAAGAAAACAGGAAATTATCAAGTTGGGAACACTGTCACCTCTTTACAAAGAGGAGAAGTCATATCTTTTATATTATATTTGGCGTGCAAAATCGGTGATATTCAGCAGTGGAAGTTCACGGTGAACTTCAGGATAGAATCCCCATAGTAAGAATTTAGGATGATGGTCTTGGTACAGATAAAACAAAAACATTATTTCACTAAAACATCCTTCAGAAGCTGACAGAAGTTTCAATTACCTTTTCAGTGTAAAAATATTATTTTCTATAGATCTTTGAACTTCCTGAAAAGAAAATTTACGTAATTGTATAACAAATATTATAACTATTGCTGGGTAGAATTTGTGGACAAATATAGGTATGTTTTGGATAACCATGTACTATTTTGGAATAAAATTCAACTACTAAGCTTATTTCATCCATCCTTACTTGAACAGTTATACATTAAATGTGTTTGAAATAGATTTGCATAAAAATCAGGAACTTACTACGCGTCACAGTTTATTAGAAATACTCTCTGTAACTACTGCCCTTTAATGCAAATCTGTAATAACTTTTATTGTGAGTATCAAAACCCAGAAATTCTTTCTGTATGTTGGGGGGAACATGGGACAACAGGACACACCCAGCTGGAAAGCCACAAAGATGGTGAATTGTATCCTATGCTGCATTACACAATGTATTGCCAGCAGGTTGAGGCGAAATGATCCTTTCCCTTTAGCCAGCACTGGTGAGGCCACAGCTGGAGTGCTGGGCCCAGTTCTGGGCTCCCCAGTACAGGAAAGGCATGGACATACAGGAAAGAGTCCAACAAAGGGCCACAAAGATGATGAAGAGGCTGGAGCATCTCTCCTGTAAGGAAAGGCTGATAGAGCTGGGACTGTTCCGCCTGGAGAAGAGAAGGCTCAGGGTAATCCCAACAATGTATATAAATACCTGAAGGAAGGGCGGAGAGGAGATGTAGCCAGACTCTTAGTGGTATCCAGTGACAGGATCAAAGGCAATGGGCACAAACTGAAAGAGAGGAGATTCCCTCTGAACATCAGGAAACACTTTTTTACTGTAGGATGACAGAGCACTAGCACAGGCTGCCCAGAGAGGTTGTGGAGTCTCCATCCTTGGAGACATTCAAAAGCCATGGGCTTGGGCAAGTGGCTTTAGGTGGCCCTGCTTGAGCAGGGGGTTGGACCAGATGATCTCCAGAGGTCCCTTCCAACCTCAACCGTTCTGTGGTGTTTGCGGTGAGGAATAAGTTTGGGTTTTCCAACAGTTAGCACAGAGACCTTCATTTATGCTGTGTCTATAAAAATGTATTTGTAGAATAAACAGTAGAAGTGCTTCCATGCTTCCCAACTTCTATTTACTCGCTAAAACTGAAAAGTTTCTCCCTATTGTATAATTTTATTTTACTAATGTGGTTTTGAATTTGAGGGACCTACACATATATTTGACCTTAAACATGGAGTTAAGCATTTGCTGAACAGTGATGAGCATACACTTAAAGTTAAGGATATATGTAATTGCTTTGCCATTCAAAACAAAAAACAAACCAAAACAAACCATTGTGTTATACCACCTCTTGTTAGGGGTGTTGTTCTGCAGTTTCTTCTGTGGAGTGTGCCTGCAACTTGTCTTATTATTCCTATAGCTATTTTCACATACTGAAAAGCAATGACTGTCAAATATTCTTTATTCTCTGTTTGCCTTTTTTTTTCTATACACATTTCACTTCACCTGTGCATTTGACTTCATTACGGAAGTTCACTGTGCATATATGCACTGTGCATATCTTAACACTGCAGAAAATTGGAGCAAGGAAGGAATACTGTTGTTTAATTATTTAGGCAGTATTTCTTCAAGATAGTATATTATACCTATGATTTATAATCAGTACTTAAAGGGGACCTATAGGAAAGATGGGGACAACCTTTTTAGCAAGGCCTGCTGTGACAGGACAAGGGGTAATGGTTTTAAACTAAAACACGGTAGGTTTAGACTGGATATAAGGAAGAAATTCTTTACAATGAGGGTGGTGAAACACTGAAACGGGTTGCCCAGAGAGGTGGTGGCCCCATCCCTGGAAACATTCAAGGCCAGGTTGGACGGGGCTCTGAGCAGCCTGATCTAGTTAACAGTGTCTCTGCTCACTGCAGGGGGGGCAGATTAGATAACCTCTAAAGGTCCCTAAAACCCAAAGCATTCTACGATTCTGTGATTCTATGATAATCTGCATTGATTGCCAGTTGATTTTTAAGGTTGTGATAAAAAGCTGAGGCCTGATCTGCAAGGGAAACTGTCACACTCTTTTTTGATATCTCAAGAATGACACTCAGTTCCCTCTGATCTGAGAAAACTCACACATTAAGACTTTTAAAAATAAACTGCCAAACACTTCGTGTGTGAGGCAGGGGAACTGAATAAAAAGGGACCAAAGAAGGCAAAGGATGAGCTTCATTTCAATAGCCTGTGAGTTCTTTCACTGCTGCGTTTATTTAACAGTAGTACAACTATCAATCTGCACTTGGACCATCTTACAGAAATTTAAAAATAAATATGAATAGGCACATTCTTTGAAAGAATATCATAAAAAGCTGAGGGTGATTTTTTGAAATATTTAATTCAACGGTATATTTATGGCCTTGCACTATGCTTTGACCATAACCAGCAAGACTTCACCTTTACAATTTTCAGATGAATATTAACTGAAACAAATCAGAAATGAGGACATTTCCACAAAGAAAGGCCATTATGTCCCTCACTGGCTCTCTAGGTAGGTCATGCATGTAACTTATACTTATTGGAGCCCTGTTTCCATCTCTTGGGTGTTTCATTTTAAGTAAGATGGAGAATTATGTACTTGGTAACTGCTGAAGGTCGAAGATAAATATGCAGAGCAGCAGAACATTGTGCAAATATCTAACTGTGCAATCACTGTAGATTTTAAAATAGATTTTCTGTGTCTCTCAGCTGCCTAGCTACATGAAAGTAGTTAAGACAGCAAGGAAAAACAGTTGACACTGACAATCCACTCATTTAGCTTGAGCTACTGCACATAGAGTAGTACTTCTTCAATAAAAGCAAACACAAGCATCTGAACATCTAGTAAAGAGACTGAAGAAGTACCAAATAACCTTGGATTATTTTTTACCTTTGTAAGACATTAGTAAGCAAGTCAAGCACGTACTGAGGCATTGGTA
>NW_009260269.1:479932-562501 GCF_000687185.1 Egretta garzetta | reverse complement strand
CACAATGCATACAATGATATGGTGAAGTGTGTGGATACATGGCATAAGCCTGGCATGCCCAATTCGAACAAGTCCTGATTAGTATGCAGCTGATCCAGTTTCAAAACGGCATATGTGTTTCCTAGTACTGGGAAACCACACTTCTTCAAATCTACCTTCCAGAACCAGGATTACTAAAACACTCATAATCTTCCCTTTAGTACTCCTCCATATAGAAAGTTTCCATAACAATGTACAAGACCAGGCATTTCATATGGATGACAAAGCTGCTGAGAATATTTTGGAAATTCAGTGAAAACATAAAATATTCACTCTTTTGAGCACACAACAAAATAATTCAAATTTTTATTGTCTCTGTGGAGCGCACATTGTTTATAAACCAAAGACAAATTTTCCTACAGAGAAATGAAGAAAACCTCAGGCATGATCATGATTTCCTAAACAAAAGTTGAGAAATATTGCATATAAAATATGAAAGACGTGAAATCCAACCTTATACATGGTATCACAAGTTATTAGTCCTTAATCACATTTTGGGTTTTTTCAGGGTGGGGGGATTTTTTTCCCTAAAAAATCATGTTATATGAGCCTATTTATTTTACCATTAAATAACATCAAACCCATATTTAGAATCAAAACTCTTTGCTGAAATGTAAATTTTCCAAAATTTCATGGAAAGACATTTTGGTCCATCTCTCAGAAATGAGTAGGTATGCAAGCACACGCCTGTGATCACAGAAGGTAAAGAACAAAGATTTGTTACAAGGTCTTTCAAAAATATATGGTCCCTCCCCAACTCAGATTCGTGTCATTTTCTGCTTAAGTTCTCAATACCTTTAACTGGTCTACATTCATCTACAAGACATTGCAAAAATGCAGAGATCAGATACCCCCTTACATTATAATCCATAGCCAGGGAAGTGGTGGGTCATATGCAATAGGAGAGCATCGCTCCTTCATTGTACAGATATTTTTCTGCCTTTCACAAGACTTCATATTCTCTGCAACTGAGTAGTGAAAAGGAGCTGGAGGAGGAGTTGACCCTTCTCTGCTCTATAGTAGCAAAGAAATGGCAGGAGAAAGATGAAAGGAAACAACAAAAAGATCAATCCTGCAAGGCACAGAGCTTTTGCTAAAGTTGTTGAATGCTCTGGTTCATCTCAGCTATAAGTGAAAGTGCTCAACAGCAGGGACAGAATTGGGCCTTTACAGAACTAACAACGTAATAGGAAAGATTTGTTAGAAAGAAAACATCTTCATAAGTAGAAAAATAGCACACAGGATGGAAAAGGACATGATATTTTGAGAACAATAATGCCATTACAAGTGATGCCAATAAATAACATTAGGTTGATAGGAGGGGTATGAAACATAATCAGAGCTCACAACAGTAGTTTTTTCATGTATACAATACAAGAGGTGTGTCCCATTGGAAGATCACTAATTATTAATACACTCTAGCTGATTCTGTCTACAACATGCAAAATCCAGGGGCACTAATGAATTTAGATTGAAATTGAAAATACTCTTTCTTTTGTGAAGGAGGTATAAACTGATAAAGGATATGATTGTCCTGTCACATCAGCTCTTCCCATATTTGACTCTGATGACTTTAATAGGTCATTCCCTTGTTTGCACTGCTGGCACTGGAAAAAAGACTGATGCTCAGCAATTCCGTAGGGAAAAGAATGCAGACCTATTTTACACATAAACATGAGTTGCCATAAAATATCTTTTCCATGAAATTTTTCATTATTTATCTCTAAGCTTTAGAACACTTAATTTGTTGGAGATGAGGGATGTGGAGAAAATCCTTGCAATCTGGGTATTAAAAGGGAGATGTGCTGCAGGATAGAATCTAGTTGTAGGTCTCAATAATGTCTTGAACATTCATTGTATGTAGTGAAGGAGGCAAGGCAAATATCAGGGCATTTGACATAAGTTTTCTATGTCTCTTATCTTTTTCACTCAAGGCAGCCTCATTCCTATGAATAGAATAACATTTGGATAAAGAGCTCATTGAAGACTGCAATAAGCCTGGCTCTCTGGAATGGAAAAAAAAATTGCTCTCATGAATAGATCTTTTCCTAAGAAGGGTTCAGGTTACTTCTCTTTTCCATTGAGCTAGAAACTGTCACAAAATGGGTCAAATTGATCCAGGCAGTCAGGTTTCACTGGTCCAGTAAATGACATGCTTTAACCTTTCTTTGACTATAAGGAACACATAGCAAGATGTAGGTCCTTATTAGTCATTCAAGTGAATTTCAGCCAAAAATATATCCTCTCAATACTCAGAAAGTGAAGTGTTAGCAAGCTAACATGATGTTTCCCTTGTTTTATCTTGTATCTGTTCAGCAAATAGGTACAGAGTAAAACTGTTACCTGCATTTGAAAAAGGAAATACAAACTTTTAATTTACAGAACACTTCTAGTGTGATTCTCTTACCAATATTATCCTGTGATGATTCTTAATCAAACTTTCTACAGGGTACAAATAAACCCATGATTTCAGCAGACTGTGTGTGTGTTCCTACAGACAGTAGTCTGGATGGAATCCACTTGTAGTTGCTAAATATTTTGGGCATCTTGCATTTCTAGTTCTGACCAGGTTGAGAAAGCATAAGAACAAGACATTCTAGAATACCAGATACAATCATGTGAAGGCAACAACCAGAAAATGGTATCTAATGATAGTTGTAGTCATTTGGGATTATTTATTATGATAATAACCCTAGCTACTTAATCCTACCATTTCAGGACAGATTCATCTCAACTATTTTTGCTACTTACTATTTACCCACTTACTATCTACTTCCCACTACCTAACTGTGTAGGTTCTTGTAGAGTCAATGGAGAAAAAATGGATAACCATACCTTAGACTAGTAGGTTAATCAGTGCTTTAAAATCAGCTCTTTAGCGTATCCCTCCATTCAAGGGTGTTTATCCTCTAAGTGATGCAAATATATTTCATGTGCCATTCTCTTCAAGTGCTCACTGAAATGTTACGCTTTTCTAATGTTATGCTTCTTTTTATGGGAACTGTGATTTGATCACAGCTAAGCAGAGGGATACTCAGTTATGTTATATGCCTGCATTGCAAGAGAATGTGTTTTTCAAAATCTGCTGCCAAAAATATTCTCCTGATACATTCTTTCATTTTTATATCTGTGCTAAGTTAAAGAATGTAGTGACAAGTGTAGCATATAACCAAAGCTTGACATGTTAAGCATATTAAATAGTAAGCTGTTTCTTAGGGACATGCAATGTTATTAAAACAAGAATAATAAAAAACCAATACTTTTGTGGGAGAAATAAGAATTAGGGTATCATGGAATTTACAGAGATTTTTTTAATTTAGAAAATTATAATTTTAGGGACTTTTTAATTCTTTACGCTTCCTTTCTTCATGCGGATATTTCATCTATCCATTTAACAAAGGGATTTTGGTATATATCTTACATCAAAATATCAAAATACATGCCTGATAACTGAAGTATTTTAGTTTTCTCACAAATTAAATACAGTAAAAATAAATGCAGTTTTAAAGTCAATATCTCATATTTAGATTTGTTTCAGCATTTTACTGAGTTGTGTGATTAATTTCAAAATCTACTCTGAATCTATGAATCCCTTAGTCATTCCAAATGGCTACTCTGTTTTCTTTGTAGTTGGTGGAGAAAATAGGGAGTTTGTGTTTTATGATTCATCAAATCTATTTTAAACGTCATCTTCAGTAAGAGATGCATTATGTCCGACTCCATTGACTATATTAACTAGGTTGGCTCATTTGGATATAGGTATCTGTGTTATAGATGTTTTCAGTGTGTGTTATGACAAACTAAGAAGTATCTCTGGCATATTAAACACAGATACAGTTTAAGGCCTTATTTTTTCCAATAGTACTAAACTGTAAGGCTCTGCAAATACTGACCTACAATCTCAGAAAATATTTTAATCTCTTGTACGTGGTGTATATCTGAACCACTAGTCTTTTTGCTTTTCATTTCACAATACTTTCAAGACCAACCTTTTTCTCTTTGACTTGACAACAAAAGTTTAATTCATCTTCTCTTTTACTCAGTAAAATATCCTTCACATTAATCTTCCCAATACTCACCATCTCAAACAAAATGGAGCCACAGAATACTACAGGTGATGTCCCAGCCTTTGATCTGACCACATCATGTTCTTTGTACCCTTCCATTTGCATCCTCTTTGGGGCAAAGAGTTGAAGTTTTTTATTATCTCCCCTTTCTTTCTTTACATTGACTTTTTTACTTGTTGTTTCCCCTCTGATTCCAGTTTTGATATCTTCTCAGGTATCTATAGTGCTCTTCACAATTGAATGCTCTTTTATTTCATAAAGCTCCAGAAAAGCTAGCAAAACCACCCACTTCAAAACTGCAACTCACTGAAGTAATAGAAAACATTTTTTTCTGTAAGATCTGGAAAATGTAGTTTGGTTTTCTTCCCCAATTTTCTGAAATATCCCCAGATCTCAAACATTTCCATAGTGGTTCCTTAATTCAAATTTTATTTTGAAAAGTTTTTTTCATCCATTTTACTTACTTTATAAAACATTGTATTTTATTTACAGGAGAAAGGGGCTATGGAAAAGTGTAGCAGGCTTATTCTGCTATGGATGCTATCTATGGACATAAACAGGATGGTGTATACTATAGTATATTTTAACAATAAAATAAAAAGAAACTTAGTCAAGCAACTGGAGAGGATAACCAATAAATTATTTGCTTACTGGTGTCTCCTGTTACTTTTATCTCACTGTATGATTTATTATTTTACCCCTTTCCTGTCATCATCTCCCCTTTCTGCATCTCTGTCTTTGATTTTACACCCTTCAGACCAGATAGGAGTTAAAGCTAATTTTAATGTTCGGTGCTAACTTTATGCTTTGAAGGACCCTAGCATATTTTAAGTATTATTGTATCAGAGGTATACTATAACCATTAATAATAATGAGAAAGAAATACATGAATGAATATGAGTTTCTCATCAGGAATGTTTTACAATATAAACAGTAAACAGAAAAAATTAATAGAGCTTGAAAATAACAGCTTCAACAAACAGATGGTTTAAGCCATTGAAACAGACTTGCTATATTATGAAAATGCAAGAATAACAGAAGTTACAGTTACTAAATTAATAAAATTAGACTATTTGTTTAAAATACGCTATCGTTAACACGTTAACATGTTAGTAATTTGTTCATCAAACCAGCAATAGCAATAGCAATAATATAAATTGCCTTCCATCAAACCAGTCAATATACTATACAAAGTCCAGAATCTCTAAAGTATAGGCCTCTATTACTTCAAGATTTCATATCATAGCTTCCAAGTACATGGATTTTCTTAAACATTTATGGTCATTCTTTAAATCCAGCATTATCTCATGTATTTCTTGTGAGGATTAGGTGGAACAGCAGGGTACAATCCATCATGAGCTATATCATGACAATACTTAATCAATGCTGTTGATATTTTGTTAAAACTTTCAGAAAGTCCTGTAGAATTATGATGATAACTGGAGTACATCATGGGTTTTGTACCCCCTTGATACATCTTTGTCAAATCAAATGAAGGTCAAATAAAATAAGTTTCTTACATGTTCAGTTAAGGACTGACATTATTTAAATTTCTTACAAAACTGGAGGAACCAGAATATTTCAGATTAATTAGTTTGATGATCTTCTATTATTGCACAATTTGGAAAGCATTTAATTACTTGTAATCATATAAAAGTCATATTGCCAATTACTTGCAATCATAAAAATCCCACATATTTTCTCCTTTCCTATTACATAGACATGCGTTTGTCATTTAGAACTTAATTTGTTGCTGCTTTATTCCTCTTTTACAGTACTACAACTCTAATGAAATTAAATTAAAATAACACACTTTGCTTCAGCACAGTTCTCAAATATATGCCTAAATTTCAGCAGTCAGGTAAATATCATGCTGAATCAGAACTGTTATTCTCAGAGTCTGCTTAAACTCAAGAGTGTTCTTTAAAAAAATTCCACTTTGGAAAAAGTACATGCTAAAAGCAATGTATATTATTGGATGCTGTCAGAAATAGAGTATATCTATGGCAGGCTCAGGGAAATCAATTGCTGTGAGTTCCTGCCATACTTGCCCCCTCGCAGCTCATAACACATGCTAAGCCCAAGTGGTCAAGCACATTGTACTGCTCACAAGAGATATTTGAGAACACTGTCACATGCAGAAAAAACGTATAATATTAAACTTTCTACGTCAACCCTGTTCTTTGGAAAATAAACCCACTTCTTTTTGTAAGGAAGATACAAGTTTGGCAACTTGTGGTACAATCCGAGACTGAGCAGTAAATGACTGCTGAATATTGCATAAACTTACAAATGTGGCACAAGACCGTCAGTGTAGCAGGAACATGACTTAACCTTTAAGACTGAAGGAACTTAAACTACTTCTCATTTCATTCATCTTTTGTATTTCTAATAATTATTTTACACTTTCTCCCTTTGACATAGTTGAGTCCTGGCTCTGGATTTTGTGCATATATACACATATGTAAACAGACTCACAGACATGATTCCTTCTACCATGTGATGAGGTTGCTTTTTATGGAAACTAAATGGACTACTATTTTCAGCACAATTGTTATTTAAGTGTCAGCAACCTGAAAAAATTATCACGTTCCCTAGTTCAATACTTCTGTATAAAGCGGACCCCATCTCATAACAGAAACAGAAAGATGTCTGACTATAACTATAATTTAAAATTATCATGGATTCAGGTTATATTGCTGCCAAGGTGCCAGACAGATTAACCATTTGGAGCATTTGCTTTGCCAGTCCAGCAATCTAGACAAGAGAGCATTTAAACAATTGTAATCTCCCAACAAAAATCTAGCAACAAAGGATTAAACTAGAATGAACCAATATATATGTATTTCAAGTAATCAGTCAGGTGGAGTTTTTTATTAAATATAACTAGTTGGGCCTGAGGTTCTTGCTTTATGCCACTCCAAGGGAGACAAAGAACTCCAGAACTGTTAATCTGAAGTTTCCCTTTATTCTATGAATATTTTTATCTGAAGAGTCTGTGTTCCGAGTTCATATAAGAATTCCGAGGCACATACAGAACTAGTTATCACTATCAAAACAATATAAAAATAGAAGATCTTAGTGGGCTGTATGTGATGGTCAAACACACACACATGCAGGTCACCTAGGTAGGGTCCTGAGGGCCTGCAGCAGTTCTGTCTTCCATTGACTAGTAGGTTATATCAATGTCAAGGAATCTGTAAATTGTAAAAGAAGCATTTGTAATAGTTAAGCTCTGAGATGAAGCCAGATAACAAAAATAAATCAACTGTAGTAACCATAGGAGTAAGAGGCATTTAGAAACAAAATTGGCAAAGAAATCTTTGACATGTAGAGCAGAAAGAGAATGAACATAAGCTCCTCATCACACATAAGTGTGAGAGGAAGAGGAGTTACATAGCCCAAAATTGAAAAGGAACAATTTGTGTACTGTCATGTATAGAAATGCAGGCTCACAGAATCCATTCCTCTGCCTGCAGATGGATGGTGAGCCAACTGAGAGCTTATGGATAAAGATTAATGAGAAGTCAAGTATGAGTGACATTGTAGTGGGTGTCTGCTACAGGCCAGCTGATCAGAAAATACAAGTGGATGAGGGCCTCTACAGACAAGTAAGAGCAGTTTCATTTTCACAGGCCTTTGTCCTCATGGAGGACTTCAACTACTCCAGTATCTTCTGGAGGGACAACGTCACAGGACATAAGCAATCCAGGAGGTTTCTGGAATGCATTGATGACAAATTCCTCCTCCAAGTGTTAGAGGAGCCAACAAGGAGAGGTGCTCTGCTGGACCTCATACTCACCAACAAAGAGGGGCTCAGTGGGGATGTGAAAGTCAAAGGCATCCTCGGCTGCAGTGGTCATGAGATGGTGTAGTTCAGGAACCTGAAGGGAGAAAGAACTGTAAAAAGCAAGCTCACAACCCTGGACTTCAGGAAAACAAATTTTGGTCTCTTCAAAGATCTGCTGGGAAGACTCCCTTGGGATAAGATCTTGGATGGGCCTGAGAAAGCTGGTTAATATTCAGGGATTACCTCCTCTAAGCTCAAGAGCTGTCCATCCTAATGAGTCAAAGATGCCAGGAAGCCTGCATGGATGAACAAAGAGCTCCTAGCCAAACTCAGACACAAAAAGGAAGCATACAGAGGATGGAAGCAAGGTTGTGTAACCTGGGAGGAATGCAGAGACATTATCGGAGCATCCAGGGATGAGGTTAGTAAAGGTAAAGCCCAACTGGAATTGAATCTGACAAGGGATGGCAAATGATTGGCAAAGACAAGAATGGCTTCTATAAGTACATAGGTGACAAAAGGAAGGGTCGGGAAAATGTGGGCCCACTGTTGAGACAGGGGACCTGGGTACATAGGACATGGAAAAATCTGTGGTACTGAATTCCTTATTTGCCTCAGTCTTTACTAACAAGACTAGCCTTCAGGGATTCCAGGTTCCAGAGATCAGGGGAAAAGTCTGGAGCAAGGAAGATATATACTTGGTAGAAGACTATCAGGTCAGGGAGTCCTTAAACAAACTGGATGTGCATGAGCCCATGGGTCCTGATGGGAGGCACCTGAGGTTGCTGGCTGATGTCATTATAAGACCACTCTCTATAAATCTTTGATTGATCATGGTGGCTAGGAGAAATGTCCAAAGACTGGAGGAGAGCAAATGTCACTCTTATCTTCAAGAAGGGCAAGAAGGAAAACCCAGGGAACTACAGGTCTATCAGCCCGACCTCAATCCCTGGGAAAGTGATGGAGCAGCTAATCCTGGAAGTCATCTCTGGGCACATGAAAGACAAGAAAATCATCAGGAGTAGTCAGCATGGATTCACCAAGAGGAACTCATGCTTGACCAACTTCTATGATTAAATGACTGGCATGGTAGATGAGGGGAATACAGTGGATATTGTCTACCTTGACTTCAGTACGGTTTTGCCCACTGATTGCCATAAGATCCTCATAGACAAGCTGTTGATGTATGGACTGGATGAACAATGAGGTGGATTGAAATCTAGCAAAATGGCCAGACCCAAAGTATCATGATCAGTGGCATAAAGACTAGTTAGAGGCCAGTAACAAGTGGTGCAACCCAGAGGTCAATAGTGTGTCTAATCTTGTTCAACATCTTCATTAATGGCCTGAATGATGGGGCCATGTCCCCCAGCAAGTTTGCTGATGACACAAAACTGGAAAGAGAGGCTAATATGCCAGTACGTCATGCTGCCATTCAAAGGAACCTTGATAGGCTAGAGAAATGGTCTGACAGGGACTTCATGAAGTTTAACAAGAGGAAGTCCTGCACCTGGGTAAGAATAACCCTATATACCAATATATGCTGGGAGTCACCCCGCTGGAAAGCAGCAATTCAGAGAAGGACCTGGGGGTCCTGGTGGAAAACACCTGACCATGAGTCAGCAACATGCCCGTAGCAAAGAGGGCCACCTGCCTTTTTGGTTGCATTATGCAGAGCATTGCCAACATCAAGGGTTGTGATCCACAAGTTGAAATACATGAAGGATGTAGACCAGTTATCCAATCATGTCTCTTCAACTTGGCTGTACAGGTACTATGGGAGACTGTGCCAAAAATCTTGCTAAATTCAAGGTAAATCCCATCCACTTCTCTCCCCTTATCCGTAGAGCTAGTCACCTCATCATAAAAGACAATCAGAGAGGTCAGGTTATGACTTACCCTTGGTCATGCTGGCTGTTCCCAGTTATCCAGTCACTCGTGTTTGGCCAGCTCTTCTAGGAAGATTTGTTTCTTAACGTTCCTAGAGAGTGAAGATAGGCTGGTCATTACCAGCTTTCCTTTCTTTAGGATAAGCTTGATTTCTGCCTTTTTGTATCCATCGGGAACCTTTTCCAGTCATCATAAACTTTTGAAAATGATAAAATTATGCTCACAACTGTATCAGATAACTCCCTCAGCACCCTTGGCTTAATTTTATCTGGTCCCATGGACTTGTGTATGCTCTTCTTGCTTAAGTGATCCTAAACTTGATCTTCCTTTAATGTGGATAATACTTCACCCCTACAGACTGTCACCAGCCACAGAAATACCTTAACAGTAGAAGTGTCGCTTCTTTTAGAAATTGTAAGGGAAAAAAATAAAGAAAACAAACCGGTGCACAGATTGTCTTTATTCTGCGTGATTATACTCCATCATGTGAGAGTCATGACAGAAGTTAAAGAAGGTGTAAAGAATTCACAACCAAAAATGAATTTGTGCTGTAAAAGAATGAAAATAAATGTAACAAGTACAGTTAGTAGACTCATTGCACATCATCCTTATTTTGGCATGCATCTCTTTAATTACATTATGCAAAACAAAGGCAATGACAGAGGCAACAGGTCTCTCATCCTTCAGGCTGTGTTCTACTTGGCATAAATCATAATGTACTATTAAATGTTTAGAGACAAAGATCTCCCAGACAATGATAATTTGCTATAACATAAAGGAGAAAAATAAAAATGATTGCTTTTATTTTGGCCTTTATTCTGTTATCATAACCACTATGTGCTAATTAAAAACTGTTCTGAGTAAAGTAGACAGTGTGGAAAGACATCCAGTTCTTCAATACATAAATTTGGATCTATTGATAATCGTCAAGAATATCACTTGGATGAAATTCCCTCCTTTGACAGCTAATGGCCAAATAGAGCAAATTTGTCAAAAAGCTGAGAATAAGATTGAGAAATTAAACTCTTTTAAGGTACTGGAATTTGGATCCGCTTTTTTTTGTCTTCCACTGTCATCCCCTCACCTATTCTTGCTTTTTGCTTTTGTGAAGAAGCTTCCCTAGCATTCTCAAGGTTGACTCAGTTTAGAACTTAACACATATAGGCAGTATTTTTTCCAGGAATTAATTAGGTAAATAGAGTAGTTTTAATTATTATTTCCAGAAAATAATTTTTTTTGAGCCAGAGGTGGCTAAACAAAGAAATCCTGCAGAAAATGACATTTTCTTGTAATCAAAAATGTTTTGCAGAATGTGTCATATTGATCACAAAATCACTGACGAAGGTAAGCCTTTTGACTTTCTCATTCGTATCACTAGTGTAAAAATATTTCATTGCACTAATGTCAGAATATTTTGTTTCACAGTTATTATTTCCTATTCATTCTGTATCTGAGAATGTCTTCTAATTCTTCAGAATGAAATACTTCATGTTCTGAACAGATCTTTTTTGTTGCAAATTTCATTCCATGAAAAGACTTAAGTTTGAGCTGTTCATTCCAATTTGCAACAAAAGAGGATACAAAACCAGAAGCCTGAGGTTTCTACTTGCTTTATTTACTATCAGTTCATGCCTAAGAAATATGTGGAAAAATATATATTTCAAATTATTCTAAGCTGGCAGCATGGAGAGATGTAGCCTTGCCTTCATTCTCACCTCACTGTTCCCTGTACCCAAATTCCACCAGTGTGTAGACTTGTAGATGTACCAAAAAGCCTTAGTATTCAGCAGTTACAACCGTTAGGATCTGTCTAGTTGTCTAAGGTTTAGTAATCTAACTATGCCTGTGCAGTTTCTAAACAATTGTCACTTTCCCAGTGAACTACACTTAAATACAATTTGCTGGAGAGGGACTAACACTGTTCCTTTGGCCATTATAGGCAGAGGTTTTGATATCATTCCAGGAAACCTTGCCACTGACAGATTGCTGATAGTTCTGGGAATAAAGTTCAGCTCCAGTACACTGGGCTTCCCAATACCTTAATGAAATTCCTGGAAGTGTCTTTTTTAGATAGAAGTACTTAATGGAACAACATAAAAACAGGAAAATGCAAGTAACATAGCTGAAATAGTCATGTTTTTACAAGTGCCTCAAAGTTCAGGGACATAATACTGAGAATGCCACTAATCTATCTCCACATCAGCAGCCTGTCTTCTAAATGCAAAAATGTAACTGAAAACAAAGGCATTACAGACTCATCCATCAGTCACAGAAATATTCAGGCTAATAACTTAGGTTTTCTGGATGGATTATATTAGCATTGTCTGAACATCTGCACACCTCAAAGGCTTATGTGATATATCCTCCCCACACTCTCGTAACAAAATTCTGCTTCACCATTTTGCTGTGGGGGAGCTAAAGCACAATGAGGCATCAGGTGCTTCGCCCTCATTAAAACATTTATGTACAATGGTATTCAATGTTCACAGCACATATATCTCTTACATACTGGAAACTACTGAAATCCACATCAGCTTGAAAGCTGCAGAAGCGAGAGATTCATCATAGGGCTCTAGTATCTTGGGTGTGCACCCAAATATTGAGGCACTGCATAAGATGTGGATGCTGACCTGTTACAATTTGTAGTGCCAACTCAATTAGGATTGCCTTAAGGACAGGTACTAGTTCATCTCTTGCTTGGAAGATACAGAGGAATGCCTGTGTTTTGGCCCCACCAGGGCTTAACGGTCATAGCTGTTCATCATCTCCAAATACAGACAATTCCAGGCATCATCTAGAAAATGCCATCAGGCACTGAGGCAATTTTATTCACAGGTTGATAACTAAATTGGGTTTAGGTGCTGAACATGGAAACTCTCATCTGAGTCTTATCAGGTCAGGCTTATAGGTATCTGGTCAAAGGCAACCTGTTATATGTACTGTAAAGAACAGATTTGAACCAGTATCTCTTGGATCTGAAGAAAATGACTTCACACTGCTAGATCAGACATCCTAACAGCATTTATATACTGAATAGTTCTACCATGGCAAAATGCCTGCTGCTACCTGAAATATATTTTCAGAGGACGATTCTGAAAGAATCAGATATCTGCATAGTCAGAGTGACATGCTCACAGATGGGGAGAAAGGACGCTGTGTGCAATTTGCTGCTGCAGTAAGGTATGGTGCAAAGAAAGGCCTATTAAGGGAACTATCACACAGAAGACTGAGGAACAGAACAACATAAATGTCTTGCAGACTGGCCTCAAAAAGCTTTAAGATGGTCCCACACACCAGATTTAATTCACAAGAGGTGTCAAGTATGGTAAAAAGTCTGCTAGGAACTTTTTGTCTCAGAAAATATACCTCTCCTTGGAAAAGATGCCCAGGAAAAGCTTGGTATTTTTATCTTCCTGTTCAGGGAGCAGGAAAGCTGATAAGGCAGGCAGACTCACACACAAGGCAAACAGGAAGAGCTGTGCCAGATAGCCCAGTGCTTATAGCTTGTGTTCCCTTAACTCATTTTGCAAAAAGATACTGTTCTTGGTTTTCTTTCTTGTCCATCTAAGAGTACGGTGAACATTATTTGACACTTGCATAGCATATGAATTTCAAAATCTTTGTACTTTGGTATTTCTATCACATGTAACTTCTTTAATGTATATGCCTTAAATTCAGTGTGTACAACTATATAGATGCATCCACAGAAACCAATCATTCTTGAGAGGGCTGGGGGCAAGGAACATTAACTGAGACCATGCAAACAGTTTTGCCAAACAAAGAGCCCCAAGTAATTCAGTCACAGACAGATAGGGAGTGGAAGACAGATTCTGATCCCAAGACACAGTTCTGGTCAATGGAAAGTACTGAATGGGGTATTTCTTCTGTAAAAGCCATTTGTGAAACATCACAGCGGAGTTTTTTATCAGCTTTTTGAAAAGAATCAATCATCTCCCTTCTCCTACAAAGTGCCCTAAATCCTACCCACTTAATCATACTGCATTGGTTCATAATTAGAAGCTTTCTCATGCAGTCATAACAATTGCATGAGGTTTTTTTTTGATTGTTCTGCATTGGTGTTATAAGCAAAGGTCAAAAATCTGTTGGGAAATTTTGGGGACAAATGAAAGAGGTGAATAACTTCTCCAGTAGTACTTCACACTAATCACTGTTTCCACAGTTCTAGCTCTAGGTGGAGTTTTGTTGACTTTTGTCTCTATATATTTTTACTGAGACTGGAATTCAGTGTATTAAAAGTGTGACAAAACTAGTTTACTCTTTAAGAAGTAAAGTCAATGCTTTTATACTTATTACAGTATTTTATATAGCCAGAGGAAGCCACAAGTTCTATAAAATTATGTTGGAAGAGGTAGAAGAATGTTCATGAATAGATAATTAAATTTAGGGACTATAGTAATTTTAATTATATTTACTTTGCTAATCAGAGACATTGGGAGTTGCATCCATTTATTGAGAGCTTGACAGGTTTTATATAAGAACATTTTATAATTAAGATCATATATTAACTCCTTGCTTGAGGTAATAAATATTCCTAGGTTATTTAACATGGAAAGCAAGGTCTGTTACTCAGCTGAAAGTAGGCAGAGCATATTCTAAAGGAATAATTTTGTACAGGAAAAACCTCTCCTCCCCCCACCCCCCCAATTAAGTCTAAGGTTTAAAAGAGAAAAAAATCTTTGTTTAACATTTTAGGTTGGAGGAACAGAAAAAAATCCTACCACATATTATTTTGATCTGAATTAATATTAATTTTCTTTATTTTACAATATTTTTCTAGAAGTCAAACAGTTTCTATAATATAAAAGAAAGTTAATAATTTTTTTTCCTGGTGTCCTGCCTTGCCACACAGTCAGAAATATGACAATAGCTGACAAAGTCAGTGGTGCAAAAATGCCCAATTCAGTTTGTTGAAGGATAGAAATATTCTTTTGAGGAATCCACCTGTGTTTAACTTTGGGCTAATCACAGAATCACAGAATGGTAAGGGTTGGAAGGGACCTCGGGAGATCATCTAGTCTAACCCCCCTGCTAAAGCAGGTTCTCCTAGAGCATGTTACACAGGACTTCATCCAGGCGGGCTTTGAATATCTCCAGAGAAGGAGACTCCACAACCCCCCTGGGCAGCCTGTTCCAGTGCTCTGTCACCCTCAGAGCAAAGAAGTTCTTCCTCATATGCAACTGAAACCTCTTATGTTTCAGTTTGTACCCATTGCCCCTTGTCCTGTCGCTGGGCACCACTGAGAAGAGTCTGGCTCCATCCTCATGACATCCACCCTTAAGATATTTGTATGTGTTGATGAGGTCCCCTCTCAGTCTTCTCTTCTTCAGGCTGAACAAGCCCAACTCACTCAGCCTTTCCCCATAGGGGAGATGCTCCAGTCCCTTTATCATCCTAGTTGCTCTCCTCTGGACTCTTTCTAGGAGTTCCTCATCTTTCTTAAACTGGGGAGCCCAGAACTGGACACAGTACTCCAGGTGGGGTCTCCCCAGGGCAGAGTAGAAGGGGCGGAGAACCTCCCTCGACCTGCTGGCCACACTCCTCTTAATGCACCCCAGGATACCATTGGCCTTCTTGGCAACAAGGAAGACCCGCTTCCCAGCAGGTCAGCCCCCAGCCTGTACTGGTGCATGGGGTTCGACCTCCCCAGGTGCAGCACTCGACACTTGCCCTTGTTGAACTCCATCAGGTTCCTCTCCGCCCAACTCTCCAGCCTGTCCAGGTCCCACTGAATGGCAGTGCAGCCTTCCAGCATATCAGCCACTCCTCCCAGTTTTGTGTCATCAGTGAACTTGCTGAGGGTACACTCTGTCCCCTCACAGATCATTGATGAACAAGTTGAACAAGACTGGGCTGAGTACTGAGCCCTGGGGAACTCCACTAACTACCGGCCTCCAACTGGACTCTGCCCTGCCGATCAGAACCCTCTGAGCCCTGTCGTTGCCCACAGCCATGTTATACAATTTTGTAGAAATGTTTATTTTTTTAATTGCACTAATGCCATTCCAGAAAGAAATTCCACATCTCAAATATTTCCCCTTTCTTCTTTCTTGATCCCTTCATGCATTTATGTATCATGTATGATGACCATAAGGGCAATAGAAAAATGTAGGGAGTCTAGTAGGAATGAAAGAAAAATGTAGGGAGTCTAGTAGGAATGAACCCTAGTTTACTGAACCAGATTCACATGGACAAACCAGCTGTGTCTATGGAGATCACGTTAGTGTAACCTGTCCTAAGGGTTGAGGGGACACCTGGCTCCTCCTGTGAACTGACTATATAGCTGCTGTAAACTTCAGTCTTAGTGATACCAGCCAGGGACATAACCCACATGATTATTCTTCCCAGTGCCAATATCAAATAACCAAAATAGCTCACATTCCTGATTCTTAATCTGGAAAACTGGAGCGCAAAGAAAGGGTATTCCACTGTATCTGTGTTTGCTTTTTTTGAAATAGCAAAAGTCCTTCATACTTTGGAAGTGGAAGTTTGATTACAACTGGCCCCCTGCTCCTCTCAACACATTCTTGTGCAAAGTCTTAAGGCAGGCAGGTAATACACACTCCCACTGTTCTGGCACTTGCATCTCTCTGTCGCGAAAGTAGACTTTGATAAGCCATCAAAAGTTTCAGCGTAGCTATACGCAGATGTTGACATGTGCATACAAACTGAATGTTAAAATCTTAACAACCATATTTCAAACAGCAGCAATAGTGAAGTGTAATCTTAACATTTTTACTAGCTGTCCTTGAATGATGTTTTTGTCTGTGTTCTCACCAGAGTCCTTTCCAGTTGATTGCTTTCCCCCTGCCCCAAACACAGCACTCCATAATACGTACCACTGAGAAATGAAATGGTGATATAAACACTACTATGCATACTCATGGATAGAGTAGTGCTCTGGGTATACAAATATGCCTTTCTAGCACAGATTTGAGGCTAATTAAATATCAGTTGTGTTGTAAAACACTCTCAGGATCATTCTGCCTTTAAGTGTTATCAAGACTTTTTAAAGCTCTCAAAGCGGTACTAAACAGAGGAATGTACACATTCAAACACTGTTCTCTTTTTCTCATTTTCTACTGAGGTCTCCTGGTTATTTAATTTTTAGAAAGAAAGACTGCAGTGGGTATTCCTTCCTTGAATACATTTTGCAGCTGCCCAGCTTTAATTGGCAAATTCTACTAAGATAAAAGTAGTAGAGTGGTGAACAAGCACCAGAAGAGAAGTTGTAGTGTTAGAGCCTTGATAAGCATGTTGAGAAGCAGCTGATTATTAGTAGGTCACAAAAATCTTGCAGATCTTCATACTTCAGTGTTGTGAAGGGAAGCATTTTGCCGAGACTCTAATGAATCATTTGCAAAGCATATGAAATAAAGCTTATACCTTGCTGGTAATGCACACGCATGAATTCTTTAGCACTGTTATTTTCATGGAAGATTAATAATACAAGGATAAATGTATTGCTTTAATATTGCTCTTCCCTTGACATTCACTTAATAAAAACACAAATCATTGAGTGTTAGTATAACACAACAAATATTTAACAGTAACTTTCAAGTGTATTTTTCCCTGGTGATTTTGGCAATGGGAATAAGGTCTGAGTAAATTTATGCACACGATATGGGCTGTCAGGAGTGCAAAAATGCCTCAGACTGAGAAAAAAAAAGTTTTAATATATGCCTATACATTAAGGAACAAAAAAGAAGGTGGATTGCATTGATAAGAAAGACTATAATTTTTCTCTGGCTATTTTTAGAATTGTTTAGCAGGAGGAATTTTAAAAACATATGTATCTTCCGTAGCAGTTTTTGGCCGTATCAAACCATTGATTTTAAACCAGAATTCAGATTACTACAAAGGCATTATAGTACATTTTCAGTTTCTGCTTTTATATTTTTTAGCTCTTTAATGCCCTGTCCACTTATCTTTTTTTTCCTTTAGCCAGTAAAGACACATGTTATTATTTCCCATCAAAAGGCACAGTGTTTGTGAGAGAAGAAAGGCAGTCTTCTAAAAGAACTATAAATCTTGTTGAACTTGTAAAACAATAAAAGGACAATAAAACCCAATAGATTTTTCCTAATTACCTTACATCTTTTGCATTTTGAATTTTACTAAGTTTCCAAAACGTAAGAAATGTCTTCTGTATAAGAATAATGTTCTATGATATATCATTACAATCAGCATTGTTTGCTTCTTTAACATCTTACTTCTCATTAGACTAAAACACTGTTCAGATTTGATATTTCTTACAATAAGCTTTACTTTATGGGATTTAATAGAACCTGGAATAATAAAGCAAATCAATCCCCAGTACAGTTCTGTGATATTGTACAAATTTTACACCTTTCCTCTGGTGTTCTGTTGAAACAAAAAGAAGTCCAAAAAATTCTTGCTTCCCTTCTAACTCTGTTAAGATAAATATTCCCCACTGGACACATAGAATGTAAAGTCAGTATTACAGTCCATGTAAGGAAGACAATTTGGGTGGTGCCTTGCACACATTTTCTTTATGTTTTCTATTTTTTTTTGCTATTAATACAGATATTAATGAGCAGATTGCTTCTCATGAAAGGACTGGCATATGTTCATCTCAATATTTCCACCCTTTAAGGAAGGACCATAAGCAAAAAAAGGTAAAATAATTTATTGCTTTTTTTAACATTTATGTATCAAGCATATGGTGATATATATTCATTTGAAGAAAATTACCTGTTTCATATATATATTTCATAGGTATATGGTATGTCGTTGCAATATGGTATGCCTTGTATGCCATAGTCAGGCTGAAGCAAAGACAGAATACTTGAGTAACACATTGCAAAATTATGTATGTTTTAATCCCTCTCCAATAAGAAGGCAATTCACCTTAGCACCACTATAAACTTCATAACACATTAAACTAGGATCTTCACCACATACAGCAAAACTGACATCAAGCTCGGGTAAAGAGAACCACTTGCAGGGATTAGGACCTTTCTCAAGATGTAGTGCTGCAGAGACCTTATTTGCTTCATCATGACTAGTACTAGTACATGTCCAACATTAAATGCATGGTCAGAGTCCTACAGCTAGAATTGCTGTACTTTTAGTACCTCTTCATTGACTTGACTGATACACTATGCATGTGTAGGCACAAAAGAAAGGTAAACCTCTTCCATGGACAATTAACTATATTACTCAGCTTTTCATGCTATAGCAGCTGTGTTACTTCACAGTGTTCAAACATTCTCAGGAGGTTATAATTTTGCCTTTTAAAAAACAGTTGGCCTTATTATTTTTAAGCCCTTCTCATACTGAAATTGATTTCTGGCCATTAAGTCACTAATTCTTAAGTCAGCCTTGACACATATAAGTATTGTTGCAACTACTTTACAGCTGAAGAAACTGAGCTTAAGGCTCAGCCTAAGGTGAACAGCCTGAATTGCAGACATGCTGCTACTCAGATATTACACTAGCTCCTGTAACCAATGGAAAGTGTAAGTGCAACTTCTGAAAGGCCATTAGTGAGTTGCCTGAGGCTACAGAAGCAATCATTATTTGGGATGGGGTTAGAGTACCTTTACTCACAGAAAGATAAAACCTTACTGTTTATGAACAATGCATGGCTCATGTTCACTATTTCTATCAGGAAATCTTACAGCACTGAACAAAGGGTGCCAGTGTAATTCTTCACACTTTATAAATGACAAAACAGAAAATCAAGAAAGGGTCAGTCATATGTCTTAGTTTGCCCACCTGACCGAGTGTGGACTACAGGTCCCTTGAGTCCTTTGACCGTTACGACGTACTGACACCCTTAAAGAAACTGTCAAGGGAAGTAGTAAATTTATGACATTCAGCAGGTTTACGTGGTGGCTCTCTTCAGAATACATATTTCCATTCCTTTTTCACAGAGTTTGAAAAGACTTAAAAATTACATGGAATCTTTATTAAATGTTTCCTTGTTAATCAATCATGTTAATTTAAACTTTTCCCTAATATAGTCATATCCTATTAGTAACCAACCACCCTCATTAATTCAATAGAAAAAAATGTTTTATCGTATTGACAGTGTTTTTATTGAATTAGTGGAGATGATTAATGGTAGTGTAATTCAATGGAAGCAGCTGCTCAAATGTTGTTTAAACATCCTAGCCTTGCAAGGGAACTTATTGTTCAAAACCATATTTGTCATTGCTTGACAAGAAAACAGCCCGAATGTCAACATTTTTTGCAGATGTCCAAAATCAAAACATGGTACTTGTTATCTTTATATGTTGCAACCTACTTTATAATATGCACAGAAGAAAAGTACAACAAGAGGTAAAGAAGTTCACCCATTAAAATGTTGCTTTTCGTCCCTGAGGATTTTAAAAGATTTTCAGTGTCTGCTCAAGGATAGAGGCAATATCTGGGATAAGAGCAGCAGAGCAATGAAGCAGTTCTATTCAGCTACATAACCATTTGTTCCATTTTCAAGGGAGGTGTAATGAAAAGCCTGTAGGCACATATTTGTTTAGCGGTTATGTTTGGGAGAAGGAGAATTTTCCCTTGAATTCATCATTAGCTAGGTCACTCAAACATAGCTATTTTTGTGTATCAAGGAATAGGCTTTTCAGCTGAAACCTAAGAGATTATTTTTGCTCAAACCTGTTACAAAAGTCTTAGCAAATACAGTAGTAATATTTTCCATGGTTATTATAAAGAATATAACAATTTCATGAGTAGAAATTAATTACAACTCATCTGAACCCTGACAATAGACACTTAATAGTAATTAAATCTTGATCCCATCCCGCCCTAAAAGGTAAGTCTACGTACAATTATCAGAGATTAACTTGATGGTAATGTTAGACTTTAAGATAAATTACTGTATATAAAGCCACTTAGAAACTACTAAATATGGTGGATTAAAAATAAAACACAAAACCAAAATGAAAATGTAAAATAAAAGTCAACAGCAAATGTAGATAAAAAAAGAACCACTGTTCTTTTCATTTTTCTTTGTTACTCTCAATTTCTTTGCTGTCATAAAAATGACTGTTTCTGCCCTATACGACCCCACCTTCCAATGGTTTTGATAACATAACTGGTGAGTGTGGCATCAAACTTTACTTATTTTTGTACCAGGGTAGATGAAAAGCAGAGTTTTGCTCAGCTGCATTATGTTTTCCATGGAAAATTTTGTGAACATGTGCCCACATTTCACATATTTCTTTTGGCAACATTTTCCCCTCCCACCTTTGTAATCTTTTCAATGGCATTTGAGCGCTCAATATTTTCTTCCAAAACCAGCAGACACAAATTTGATTACAAGAACAGTAAAAATGAGCACCATGTCTAGAAAACACCTGGCACCTGCCTTTCGCCGTTCCCAGTTACAATCCTCGGTCTGTTTACTGCTGTCTGCTTTCCAGCTCTTTGACATATCTAGGGAATTGGACTTGTCAGATTTGTCTGAATCAAGCCTGTATCACACTAGTCTTGTCTCCTGGGCCCTGTAGGTATCTGTGAAAAGGATCCATTCTCCTTGCACTTTGTAAGCTGAGCAACCCACATTTCTAGTGGGATACCTGACTGGAAATCCAGACTGGTATTATCAAAAGCAGATGACTGGTAAGTCTGTCTAGTGATGGGTAAGGCACAACTACTTAGAATAGGACAGTATTAAAGTACAAGGCACTTGGGGCTTCTCTAAAAATTGCTCTGATTCTGAGAGCTACTTTTTGCAAAGTATATAGACATTTAGACCTGTACAAAGAGCTTTCAAAAGATGATCTTTCTGATCTGATAGTTTTAGCAAACTCTCTGAATGGGGGTAGATGATGTACACATTGTTTGGAAGTGGGTCCAAACCTTCACTGCTTTCCCTTCTTCCCAAGCTCTGTCTCTGGTGATGCAGGACAATTAGCTAGTGATATGACTAGAGGACCCAGTTTTGTTCCCATGTTGTATGTAACTTTATTCTGATTGCTCTCATCCAGGTGCTGATCAGCTGAAAGTCACTAGCATCAGTGGAGAGTGAAGGTAGAGCTGGCTATTGGCAATGGATTGCCCAAACATGAGGCAGGGCCATTTCCTAACTCACTTGAGATTCTTCCCTGTTATTTCATTGGGACAGTTATTCACAGAGTCGTGGTAATAACCTGCAGGAGTTTTGAAGTCTAGTTATGAATTTAAGCAACAGAGTAGCAAAAGTTATTACATCTGGAACAGTAGTCATCGAGTCATAGTTGCAGAGCAACCACATAGCCTTTGCACAAGCACTGTAGAGAACAGTCAGTGCTGTCACTGTAAACGTGTATCTCCTTAAAAAAAGGAGGAGCTTCATGCTGCATAACAATGCATATTTCTAGACTTATACCGAGGGAAACCTGATGGACAAAAATATTCCCTGAAACAAACTAGATTCAAATAAAAGGAAAAGGACCAAGAAAAGAACATTTCTATACTTAAAAAGCAATTAGAAGTGTCATTTTCAGGACACTTTCTGATATTCCAATGTACAAAGAACTTTTTAAACAAGCAAATACATAATTACATGCATAACCTTTCACATAGTGAACTGAAAAGTTCAGTATTTTACATTTATGGTTTTGGCAACCTAGAAATACATTTTCTTGACACTGACCTGTGATTTTTGTAGTTCATCCTAAATCAGATTAGTCTTTTCTGAAACACCAGATGGTATTAATTATGCAGTTGTAAAACTTTGACAGAACCTTTACAGTGTGTTACTAACTCCCTCTTATAAAAAAAAAAAAGCATTTTATGATGTGTAATTTCACTGCTTTAAGCAATTCTGTTAAAAATTCAGTGAGCATATAAGACTTTCAAATTTCAAGGTTTTATTAAATACTTCTTATGTTTGGGGGTTTGGGGCATGGTTTTTTGGGTTTTTTTTGAGTGGCATGGCATCTTTTAAAGATACTTTTCTCACTCAGTTTTCACCTTTGAACTGTTCTGCACTTCTAGTATTATGTAAACAAAAGGCTACTCAAAGGGGAAGATAATCAGTCTTATGCTACTTCCTTCAAAAATCTGCACATCTCATTTTGAATCTGCATAATGCACTACAGATATGTATAAGAAGTAATGAAGCACAGTATTCTGCTACTGTATGCCCCTGTTGGTAGATGTACCTTGGGACCTCATTAGTATGTGACTCTCTTGCAGTCAGTGAATGTACATCTCAGAATGTTATAACTCTCTGAAAAACTAGGTAAAAGTAAGAGCTGAATATTGTTCTTTTTTTTCTTGTGCTTGTCAGTGGCAACAGAGCTAAATTCAAATTGGTTCTTGCTGATGCCCAGTCAATAGGATTAAAAAACTTTCTAAAAATAGCTTAGTATGAGATGCATACACATAAGGAACCTAATATGATATGACTTACACCCACTCAGTGACAATTCTCATAGCACTTACTAGACAAAATTGCATGGACAAGAAGAATATGATACTATATCATTAGAAGAGATTACCAGATGTGTTCAGACTAACACAGGACTAGAATAAGTTCCCCCTTCCCAGCCACTCCCCCAGATCTAAAACAGGGGAGAAATATAAATCATGAACTTGTAGAATAGAGTCATAAACTGACAGAGTGATTTAGGTCAGAAGACACTTCTGGAGGTCTCTAGTCTAGCCTGCTCTCCCCTCTGACCCCAAACTCAGAGCAGTGACAACTTAGATCACGTAGCTGGGCTTTGCCCAGTTGAAGTTTGAGTATCTCCAAGAATGGAGAATCTCTCTGTGTAACCTCTTCCTGTGTTTGATCACCTGATGGTAATCTTTTTTTCTTGATATTTAATCAGAATTTCCTTTTTTTCAACTCGTGACTGTGGCTTTTTGTCCTTTCCCTGTGTATCTGCAAGACGCTTTGTCTCTTCTATAGCCTTCCTTGAAGTGGCTGTAGAGAATAATAAATCCACCTTCAGTCTTTTCTTTTCCAGACTAACCTAAATTGGTTGAATTCAGCTTCTGAGTTGTATGTTCTACCCCCCTGACCATCTTGGTGGTATCTGTGGGACTGACTTCAGTACGTTCAATCTTTCTTGCACTGGGGAGCTCAAAACTAGACTACGAATATGGCGAGCAGAATATCTATTTCAGAAAATTTGTTCTGAATCTGAAGATTTCACTTCAGTAACTGAATCCAGTCCCTTTGATGTCGTTTATCACTTACTGTTATCATCAAAGCTTGTCTATTTTGTCTGTAAAGAATCTTAGCCTTTATCTGTCCATGTTAGTCTAGATTGCAGACTCAGTCTTGCACAGGTCTTCACAAATGTTTTTCAAGTAGGATTCTAAAATAGGAGTCAAATCCACTACCACCCCTTCTGTCCTCTCCTACATGCAAAAGGGGGCACACAAAGAAGGGAATTCCTATTGTCTGGTTCTGATACAAAACTTTGGTTCCTATATTGGAAGCTCATGTTCTGTATACAGTCAAAAGGAACAAATATATTTTCACAATTAGAGTGTTCCCTCTCACTATATTTGAGCTCAGGATCTTTGGATATGTACTTTAATTACATGCTCTTACACAAATAGTGATGTCTAATAAGCCTCAAAATTAATGGTGGATGACTTTTTTGCCAAATACTAACCAAAGATGTAGCAACCTCAAGACTATAAATATTCTGGCTGGAGAAAAAGGCAATCATGAACAAATCTGGACTGAACCAAACAAACAAACAAATGAAAAACATTCTGCCATAGAAATATTTTTATCCAGGATGACACTGATCAAGTATAGAAACTATATGCTTAATGTCTTCCTCTTTCCAAAGGACTTTAGACTACTCTCTCCAAGAAGTTTGTAAGCATTGGTCTACAAGATATTCTGAGGCTGAAGAATATAGAGGGACTTTAAGACAAGGATATACTCAATCTCCCACCTTTGGAGATGACAATGAAGCCAGAAGAGGAGACTGACTCACCAGCCCAGTGAGTAAGGCACCCATGCAACAGGGGAGAGCTCTGGATCTCCAATCCCTGCCCCACCGGCTGCTCATGACTTACACAGTTTCAGAGTGTTGATACAAAACAGCATCCTCCTGCCTGATGGCTATGTCACTGTCCAGAGTGATGAGATTTAAAATCTCTTCAGACAGAAGTAAAATTTAAAGTCAAGCTTTCCACATACTTTATCTATGCCAGAAACTGGTTTGTTAACTGAAAGAGAGTCCTGCTACCATTACCATGTTCTTCCACACTTCTGGCTTGAAAGACCATCTAAAGAAAACCAGTTATTCACAAAGCCAATCTCATATTACTAAATCACCTGAATGTACCGGTGCCGGACCTGTCTATGGTTTATATCCTAAATACAGTCTCAGTACTTAGGTGTTTTAGTTGCTTTCCCTTCCGTTCCTTCTCTAATTATTTTTCAGTTTTGGTCTTAAAAGCTAACTATGACAGGGAGGTGGGGAAAAAACCCCACATCAATAAATTCTAATCTCAACCTTTTTTTCACAAGAAACAGTAGTCTCCTCACACTTCAGTGCTTTTACAGCCCTTATTAAGAGAACTGAGAATGCAGTCTGTTTGATTTATAATTGGAAATCATAAACTATAGCATTCACCTGCTGTTCATATGCACAAATGGAATGACACAAGGCAGTTTCGTCACTCTACATAATAATGGGCATAAACCAGCGCTGGTATGCAGTATTCAGATCCCTAAGGTCCACTAACAAGTTGCTGTAACTACATGCAGCTGTAGAGGGAAAAAAAAAAAAGGGAAAAACAATACAGCATTTTTCATATCACAGTTGTTTTGATTAATTCATGTGGGGAAAGCAGAGGAGTCTGCCTCGGGTTTTGTCCTGATCCTACAGATGTTACTGTAAAGTGAAGATGACCCCACCGATATTAAAACCTCAAAGTAGCCTGCAAATGATACTAGAGAAGAAACAGACGGAGAGTAGCAACATCCTTTACCAAAAAAATGTGCCAAAATTAATGTAAGTGATCTCATAGTAATATACCCATAGGAGGTGTAAATTGCACTATTGAAATTTGGTACTTCAGCATACAGAAAAGCTAGCCTTCTTTGTTTGTTTTTAACCTACCAAGCTTTGAAAAATAGTACAAATTAAGTCTCCAACTCCTTGTTAATTCTTGCCCAAGCAGAGAAAGGACCCAGTTCAGTGGAATGCTTAGACATGTATATGACTGGAAACAAAGCATAGTCCCTTCATGCTGAAGTTATTCTTGTCCTTTAATGTTCCCTGTAAAAAAAACAAAACAAAATAAAACAAAACAAAACCCCCTCAAACTTAACCAAAACCCCAAAGTTGTGGCTCCTGTCACTTGAAACTTTGAAAATTCTCATGAAATTTCACTGACTATGCTGCATTCCACAGACATAATGTTCCTTGGTAGGGCTTGTGGCTAAGAATGCCATAGAATAGTGACCTCAGAAAATAAGGGTGCATGAAAAAAATTAGCCCTCTCTAAGATTTTCTTTTCCTTTCTCGCAATGCAATTGATATATAAGGGATTCAAATTATCATTTTTCAAAAGTTTTACCAGTCATGGGCTGAAATAGGAAATAGTGGAGGGTTTTTTTGAATAATTAAATCCTTGGGTGGCTGTTTAAAAAAAAACAAAAAATTGTAATGGTATAGTTATATACCATTAATAAATATATTTTATATATTATAATATTATATATATATTAAAATAATTAATGCCTGTACTGCCTCTCTTAAGGTGTATGGGAGATGATGTGGTCCAATTTGATTCCTCTCTACCATTAGCAAAGTTTTTAAGTACGTATAGGCAGGTGGGAATTTTTATGGAACTATGTGTGACTACTCACGCATTAAATATGTGTGTGGTTTGCTGGCTCGAAAACTGATAGCAATAGATGTGCTTTTGTCACAGTCATGTAGTATGCAAACGTCAGTTAACGTACTGGCTCAATTCCACAAAGAAAAGTGACATCCAGTTCTACAGGCGGAACCTTTTGCCCATGGTCTTAGATTCTATCAATTGGGAAGGAAATAATTTTCTGACATGAAAGTTATCATACATAGACTCCCTGAATATCAAATAACCATTTCTAAATTTAGCATAGTTTGTAAAAGGTTATAACAAAAATGCAAGCAGAAAAGATAGAGACATAGCAGTGATTCATGTAAAAGTAAGTAATCACGCTCTGGGAAAAAGAAAAACCAATAATATTAAATGGTAGCTTTCTAAGGAAACCTCTTCTAGACCATTATGCTCTTTAGTTTATTTATGGTATAAAGACAGGAGGAACATGCAAATAGATGAACTCATAGATGAAGAGCAAATTAAGCTACACAAGTACGGTGTTAAGAAATGAATCTAAGTTATGTGTAAATGCATATGCATTCTTGTAGGTCTATGGAATAAACTCTGCTAAAATGTATTTTATGCATTTACGTAAAATTATTAATGGCATCTTTACATAATTCTACCTATTTCTTTTGCTAAATGCAGGAAAGTGCTGTCATTTCTGATATCACTCTGTAGTAAGACTGGATAAACGTTGACCTTTTTTAAACCAACCTGTATACCTAAGACAAACATGAAAGTAAACATAATGATGAAAAGCCTTCCCTTTGTTGGAAGGAAATGTTAATGACTGCTTTTGTTATCTGTGTATCTAAACCCAGACTTGTCTAGTGACTTGTTTTTGTAAAGCAAAAAATTGTTCTTGACCTTTCAAACTACTGTGGCAAATGTGCTCTATAACCAGACATGGGTCAGTGACACTACAATAGAAAAGGGGTGACTGTCATCTACAAAGCTGTTTTCCTTTTACACTTAACACGTTAGTGGTCAAATGAAACTAGTCTGTGACCTGAAGTCTGTATTTTTAGAGGCAGATGAATAACTAGAGCTAGCTGTCTCAAAAATTCTTTTTATATACAGCAGCTTAAGAAAGAGAGAAAAAAAACACTAAGGGCAATGACAAGCATTCATTTTTCAAGGAAAACTACGTATGTCCTAGGTGACAAGAAGGGGTTCCTTTGTTTGTCCTTGTCTTTTAATCTAAAATACTATATTAAGTGTGCCCTAAAATATCTACTTTAGAGCTTCTGAAAATAATATGTTCTGTAGAAAGGTGGCACTTACAGTCTTTGCAGTGATTCATAACCCGTCTTGACAGTACTCATAATGCCTAATGTTGTTTCTGCCCAGACCACTCTGACTAACCCCACGTACGTTGGGACTCCCTCACCTGAAACTCTGCTAGGAATTAGACAGGGACTTGATTGCTTACTCCCACTCATGATCTAGGTTCTTGTAGGTACCTAAACATACTAGATGCCTTCTTGCCTGTTTTTCTCGCTTCTCATGACACCAAAGTTCATTGCATTAATATACCCAGAGGGACCCTTATCTGTGATGACAGCAGCCCATCTCTCATCTGGAGCTTCACTGTCTTTAGCCTGGATATCTGTCAACATCCAGAGATGCCACAGAGTTGACAGTGCTCATCATCAGGATCAGAAAGTTTTGGTGCTTGTGGGTACCTATTGTTTATCAACTTCATCAGGCTTCCTGTTTAAGGATCACTTTTTATTCTCCAAGGTTTTTAGATGTCCCACCCAAAACCAAATGCTTAAATCTAATACCTTCATGCTTTAAGGTATCTAAATTAGTCATAATAAATCTAGTCCTCTCTTTTACACTTTATCTCAAGATGGCAATAACTATTGTGTCCAGTGGCAGGGCTCTGAATTATTGAATTCCAGGAGGTTATTTCAAAAGCTTTCTGTTAACAAGGAACGTATGCCCAATAATTTTTTACTATGACCACCACAGAAAGTCTCGTTGAATGAGCCTCCCTTGTGTACCACAGCAAAGGTGCTATCCATGTGATTCTTCATATGAAGCTGCATTCTTAGTTTCTTCTTCTGGGCTCAGAGAAAACATTCTTTTTCAATCCCACCCCTAAAAAAAAAAGATGCTTATTATAACACTTCCAGTAAAAACTGTAGAAACCACAAATAAGCACTGTTAGTTCAAATACACTAGGTTTTTCTAGTCTCATTGCAAATACAGGCTCTCAAAGTAGGATCAGACCAAGGACAAAACTTGTCTGCGTGTGTAGCAGTCTAGGCAAGTGACAAGATCATGGTAAACAAAGGGTGTTGCAGTTTTCATGTCCATATTCTGCTTACCATAGATCCAAGGTCCTCATTTTAGACATTCATTTCTGCTGCCATTCAGCCCCTGAAAAATGTATGTTTTGGAAGAGGGATAATTCCTCAGTGCCTTCTGCCTAGGAAACACAACAATAGAGACAATCCCTGAATCTCCAAAGCCACACATTTACTGCTAAGTATCTCCTGTTAAGAATTTTGAGTATTGTTTACCATCGTACCTTCCTCTGAAAAACATTACAAGCAGAATTCCGGCTTCCCCAGAATATCAACCATCTATCCCAAACATCCTTCCTTTGCAATGCAAAAGAAGAGCAATTGCTCTGCACAGCTCAGAAGCTGTGATTTATTCTAAGTTGGGGAAACAAATACCTGAAAATCATTGCTTTTCCCTTCTTGTTATATTTACTTTTTTTAACTGAAAGTGTAATAACTATGACTAATTTTACAGAATGAGGAGATAAACATTCTATGTACAAAAGCATCAAAGCTTCACAATCCCAGTTGTCAAACACTTTTCAGGGGAATCAGGGATTTTCTCTTAGAAGTGGTCTCATCTGCTAACAGTGGTGCTTGTTCCCACTCTTATTAAAATCACTGGGAGTTCTACATTTCTACAGATCTGGGGGAGGTCAGGAATATGTTGTAACTGTGCCCTACACCATTGTGGTACAGCCCAGAATAGGTAAACAGATGAGGATTTTGAAAAACTAATTTTGATTTTTCTTAAAATTTTTAATTTTATTGTCTAACTTCAGCTTTTTAACATTCACTGGAGATCAGGAATTTCATCACTAAGAGCTAACATAGCTAATGTATACCAGAAACCTGACACATTTCCAATTTCCCCACAGTTTTCAATTTCTGTCTTTCTAAAAGAATGGATTAAGTGGCTTTAGTCCTGCTGTATTGTGCATCAGCCCACAGGATCCTTTCGCTGTCCCTACAAAGGCTGAACATACGAAGCTAAAGTCATTCCTGGTGTTGTGTCACTGATTTCAACAAAGTTGCTCCAAGAACACATTTGGCCTGTCATCTTGTAACTGCAGTTTAGGAAAACAGTCTCCATTTTTTCTAATATCAGCATGACCACTGAAAGTAAATTTAAGCTAGGGAATTGTGAATTGTGGTGATTTCTCCTAGTTATTATCCCTGATAAGCACTAAGCTATTCTAAGGACATTTGCAAGTCTATTTATTTATCATTTGATGATTAGGAGCAAATAGCATAACTATTAAAAAGCCTCCCCATTGCTAAATTACTTTTTACATTTTCATTGTTTATTTTTTACTGTAATTGTTTCTGTCACTTCTCTTTATCCAGAAACAATGCCCCTTTATCACAAGTTTTAAAGCTACAAAACCAACCAACCAACCAAACAAACAAAAAACAAGCCCATATCAAACTGTAAATTTCCTAATGGCAAAGGTATCTTTCTCTTCAAACATAAGGCTTCTACTTCAAAGGTGTGTACAGCTAGTCTTTAGACCTTGCTTGTTGGCCTTGATTTTCCTATTTAGACAGAGTAAACACAGTGAGATAAGTGGATTTCTGGAATAAAATGGATTCCGTGATTTTCCATTTGAAATAGAAGACTTCCATGGGATTTTTATAAATACTGGGTTTTCTATGGCTTTTCTGAAGAAATTAAAATTCACTCTTTACTTATTCAACTTTACTTATCAAGCTGTTGTGAAACTGTGAAAGAAACGGGCTTTGTGAGAGTAGTTTTTATCAATCCATGCTTCAACCTTTCACTGAACTTCATAAAGGTGATCGCTTTTCTTTTCCTTTAAAGTTTTTAAGTTTGTAGGTTTGCTATGAATGTAAAGGTTTTTTGGAAGTACAACCAGTTATTTTCCTACTCAGCTGGCCATTACTGCTGAATTAATTTACTGGTCTGAACCTGCTACTGTCCTTAAAGTAAATGCCATATTCTTACTATATCCTTTCCATTATACTAAACATACAGCCATCATTTAGGTTATGTCTGGCTTTAATGACATTTAGTGACATTTCCCGTTGCTATTACAGTTAGTTATCTACTCATGGTCACGGTTTGCTTCTTTATATCTCTAGGGTAGTTTTAATAAAGCTGTATGGGGACAATGGCTCTATTAGCACTTCTACATAAGTCTTAAGTGAAGTGTGCTGAACATCTGCAGAATTTTTCCACTGTCCTATGTATATTTTTTTGATTCATTTATGCAACATCCACCAGTAAAATTTTCTTTGGAGACGTTGGGTTAGGTTGGTTCTGACATGCAAACCAATTTAACTGTCCTTCTCTGTAAGTGTAGCCTGCCTGAGAGAATATATTTTTACTATTTGGTAATTATTTTTTAAAAATAGATCACTTCCAAACTAGTAAAAACCCACCAGACTTATGGAAACAGCAATGGCTGTTAAATTCAACAATGCCTCTCTGCTAGATCCTGTCACATAAAGTCATATTTGTCATTAAGTCATATTTGTTTACACACACAGGCACACAAATTTCTCCAACTGGTTTGGTTTTTATAAATTTTAAAGAGGGAATGCTTTTTTGAAACCATTTGAGAACCTAATAAGTAGGCTCTGAATGCCAGTTTCAGCTTTGTACTTTTTTGTCAAACTCACTTAAAAGTAAATGAAACAATCAAAATAAGGATGAAATTTCAACTAGAAAAACTTGAAATTTACTAAACATCTTTTTCTCTAGACTGCACACATAAACCAGCTGAGCTATATTTGACTAACTGTAGCTTAGGACTCTCAGTGCTTTATCTCCCTGGCATTCCTTAGCTGCCAGAAGTGGAAGGCACAATGGGGCCTGGGGATAGGGCAGTAGATTTGGTCTCGAGATACCCTGCTCCTATTCCTGGCCTTGTTAATGATCTGCTCTCTGATACGAAGTAAATTACTCCACCTCTCTTTGTCCCAGTGTCATGAGGATAGCTACATAAAGCACTTTGACATCTAAAGATCTTTGAGTTATATGCTATTATCATTTATTATTTATTCTCTGCTCTTTTGTGAGAGTTTTTTAAAGACAGTCAGTGCCAACTAACGCTCATTTTTCTGAGGCAAGCAATCCACGGTTGTCTGAAGAGTCAGGCTGTGAGTACAATGAGAGACAGCTTTTTTTCATCTTGTTTCCATAGAGTTCCTGCACAGATAAGTTTCCTACATGAAAATTATGAGCTGATCAGGTACCCAAGTGTATGAGTTTCCAACAGGGAAACACAGTTTCCCCATTTATTTCTATGCATTTCTAGTGCATCATCATTCCAGGTTGGCTAAGCTGAAGCCTGTTTGAAGTTTATTCACACCAACTGCAACAGTATGGTAATGCGCTGACTGGTGCAGACTGGAAGCCATCTTCTACCAATAGCTGGCAGTGTAAATGCTGTAATGCTGAAGATTTTCTCTCTCAGAAATGTGCTGCAAACAGTCTTTGAAAAAAAAAATTAAAAAAATCTTTTACCTTTTGTTTCCAGTGTTATTCCATACTGGATTTTAGATCTTCTTTGTTTGCCAGCCCCAGCTGTTGTTTTTATTACATTTCCTCAAAAGCTGGCAATAATACCACGAGGCTCTTTCAGAGCTTTTTCTTCGACTCTTAACGCCCACACAGCTGTAGCAAATGCGACGGGCTCTAGTTGTGTGACAGTTTAGTTAGCAACAGAAACAGTACAAAACTTGGAGGTGTACCAAAAAAAATTTTCACCTCCATTCCTGTCCCTTTACTGACTTAGAAGGATTTAAAGTGGTACCTGGACTCAAGATATGCCTCCAAACAGCCTCATGCAAGGACTCTTTTTGCTTGTGCTCCATCACCCAGATCACCATGTTGGCATGATATAAAGCCCTCCAAGCAGGGCATATTACCTTGGTTTTGGCATGATGCTTACTGTGGCTACAGGTTTGCCCTGGTTTGGAAGGTGGGCTTTGAATGCGGTCAGCATGAGTTTATGTCTGCCTGCAAATGAGCTGCAAACACTCGCCTGCCAGCCCCTAAGTTCTCCTGCAGATGGTTGCAGGCAGTATTGCTGGTAAGGATTCTGGTGAAGGCAATTGCCAAGGGTGGAACTGGGAAATGGTAGGGGACCAGCCTGCCACAACCTGCTGCGCTGAGGTATCGTATAAAGTGCTGCTGCTTGCAGGCTGACAGTCAGAGCAGCTCCAAATCAGGAGGGCAGATGAGAAGCTTAGCACAGAAGTCACTTTGGCACAACTCCTACTCCTATTAGAATTCACACTGCTGTACCTCATCTTTGTTCCTTGGGAAAACCACTACTAGCAACGACAGGTCATTCAGCATATAGGCACACTGCAGTCTGGGTTTCTCTGCTGCAATTATTACCTCTAGCGTCAGCTGCCACTTAATTCCAGTCATGCTGTTTGGTTGTGCTAAAATCCATCATTACGATTTTTAAAGTTCCAAACATCTTATTTATTCCAATCTCCTAGAAAGATAAAAAGCAGCAAAGAAAATCAAATATGCTACTGTTCTTTCATAAGAGCTGCAGCTCTAGCATTTCCTGAAAGTTTGTTCTCATAATTTAACAGGCAATATTAAAAAAGGGTAGAAATGGAAAGGATGGATAGGAAAAGGCTTGCAAGAGAGAATAATGATTCTGCAAGTAGTAAGTAGATCAGGTGTACAGCAAATTTTTGTTAGCAGAAAAATTGATTGCTTGTTCTGTTATAGAGACAGAATTATAGAAGTAACAGATAAGAGAAAATAGCGAATGTGATATATTTCACTAAGGATCTAATATCACTGACAAAAGCCTAGAGTGTGAATAGGCCTATGAGGCCAGGTATTGGAAGTTACTGTTCATTCCAAAATGGTAGCACTTCTTCAGAGGTTTCATGGTCAATAGTGCCCATTAAAAAAAAAAACAAAAAAGTACCAAATCCTGCCCAGGCTCTATGGGCAGTGGATACTATACCAGGGAAGGAGTGTCCATGGACCTAAATTTTATGATGAAATCTGCCTAAGTGGAATTTAATTAAGAAGAAAAAAATATTAAAAAACCAAGAAAGGCATGAGAGTATTCACATGTTAGACTAACAGTATCTAATCCTCCAGCTATGACATAAATTCATACCTGTGGACAGCAGATACCTGATTAGCTGCTTCTGCTTTACTGCTATTGTTTCATACCAACTAAGAGAGAACAAAGTAACTCACAATTTTCATTATAAGTAATAGCTTCTTGGTCCCAGTGTGAGGTCCTGACTCATCATCAACATCTTGTTTCCTGCAATTTCTGCTGTTCCTATGTGTAATTAATAAACATAATGTTGGTGTACTTAGTTGCTATAGAAACCATTATTTCTTTAGCCTCTCCTGAGGATTCTGAGAAAATCTGCAGTAAGTTTGACCCAACTTTGTCACCTTTTTACAGTCTTGAATGAAATAAGTTATGACTCCTGGGAGGAATGTTTGAATTTCTGTCTATGAACAAAGTTCTATAAATCTACATAGTAATTTGTCCCTATAGACTGTTACCAAATATAGTCTCTAGACCTTATAAATTATATCACCCAGAGGAATATTATTAAGCTTTCTTTCATTGCATGGTAACAATCAGTGTTGGTAATTTAAATGTAGTTTTCTCGAACTTCCTGCTAATTTGAAAATAATGTAAAATGCATAAGAATAAGAATTTAGTCAGTTAGAATAAATAAGGTAAGGAGAAATGATATGGAAAATTCAGGGCTGGACACAACTTATCTTCCCTGATATGAAGAATACAAGAATCCCAACAGTAATGAAGGTATTTTATTCTTGTAGCACCCTCCAACACTGAATTTTATAAACGCCTGGTCCACACCAACATTTGAGCAATGAGTTTTGCAAGCAGTTCCTGGTGTTTTGAAAGTATATATAGTACACAAATGCAAATGTTAAGGTTTGTACAGTACACAAACATAATGCAATATGATGGGGAGGTAGACAGAAAAACTGATGGCTGTGAGAGTGATAGGGAAAGGTAGTTTAATGTATAAACCATCAGCACGGACTGTAACACGGGTGTATCTTATTCCAAATGAATGTCTCAACCTGTAGGTTAGAGAACCTTGCTCATACCTAATAAATCTTTAGATACGCTGATATAGCTTTAATTTGAAAGGATAAGAGCATCTCCCAGATCACTCTAACACAGTGGCTAAATTAGTGCACACTCACAAGATATGTATTAGAGTACCAAAATACTGAACTACTGAGAAACATATGAAAGAGCTGACAGCTTCTTTCGCTGTAGCCATGTTCTAAAAGAAAGTGTTACACTGAATTTTTCTGTGACACCTGATCTCACAGAGAAGACCTGTTTGATAATATCTCTTGTGAAAGGTATGTGGCAGAACCACAGTTTCTGGATTTGAGACAGTCACAGTACAGTATGATAAGAAGAAATCCAAATGTAGGCTCCTACAGAGTTAATAGCAGCTGAGGAAGGGGCTGTACAGAGATGCTTGCCTCAGCCTGCATCCTGCTTTGGACACTGTACATCTCAGCCTGGATTTTGGAGCAGAATCTATGTGTTCCCCATATTTTGAAAGCAGAAAGTTTTACATTTTGTCAAAAATAAGTATTGGTGTAAGTACCTGTAGAATCACAGCCCGTGTTTGTACAACCCCACCATATTATGAGCATGCAAATGTGCTTAAAACTGGTCAAGGTACTGTAAGTAAAAGGACCGATGGATAATGTCCTGATGGACACTATTAATACATGTTAATAAAAAGAAGTCATGCCAATAAAAAGGAAAATGCCATCCTTAAAAAGCTTTATCGTTTTCTTTTCTCATTGCTCTGTCTTTTCTCTAAAATGAGATCTTGACAGAGGAGACTATTTGAGTATTGCTCTTAATGGGCTCTCAAATATGCCATTATTAGGAAATGTAATGAAGTTCCTCCCCTGTGTCTAATTCACTTTTATTTGTTTATTTTAGGGATGCAGAAAGGGCTGAAATTTTTGCCCCTGTGAACTTTATGGAATAATGGATCATTTCCTCTAATTGTTTGGTTTGGGTTTTTTTGTTTACAAAAGGAGGACGACTTAGTAGACATTCTGTAAAGGCCCAGGGATGTCATTATGTCTATTACTATTCATAATTGGATATCTGCATGTAATTTAAAACTATTAATGAATAAAATATAAGAGTACTCTCTCCACATAAGTAAACAAAACATTTTTACAAGATGGTAGGGTTGTTTTCATCTCTTCAGAGAACAGTTGATATTTTCTGATGAAAATATCCATTGTGTTTCTTCAGGGTATTTAGTAAGAAGGGTGAGGGAAAAAGAAAGACAGTGGAAGAGTTCAAGGCATGATTGATTTTACATGAGAACAGTCAATATTTTTAAAGACTCAGTGATACTACCAGAATACAGAATTTTAGAGCTTATGCTTTTTTTTTAACATTCTTCTACTAGTGCTATGACCTGGTACTATGAATATTCCCATTTGTTTCAAATGCTTTCATAACCGTCATGCATATATCTTTGCAACATTGCAAAAGCAAAGTAAATTGTGCGCACCTGTGCTCAGTTGCACAATGGCATTAGAAAACTTCCTAAAATTATCCCTGTATATAGCAGAAAAAAACATTAAATAAAGCTCATGCTCATATTTTGTAATGGCCAACTAGGATGCGTTTGTTTGGCATGCACATGTCCTGGTTTCAGCTGCAATAGAGTTAATTTTCGTCCTAGTAGCTGGCATAGCACGGTGTTTTGGATTTAGTACAAGAAGAATGTTGGTAACACACTGATGTTTGAGTTGTAGCTAAGTAGCACCTAGACTAGTCAGGGACTTTTTCAGCTTCCCTTGCTCTGCCAGGTGCACAAGAAGGTGGGAGGGGGCACAGCCAGGACAGCTGACCCCAGCTGACCAAAGGGCTATTCCATGCCATATGATGTCACGCTCAGTATAGAAACTGGGGGTAGTTGGCTGGGAGCAGCGACCGTTGCTTGGGGATGGGCTGGGAGGTGGTCAGCAGGTGGTGAGCAGTTGCATCACACGTTTTTCCTGGATTTTGTTTCTCTCTCTCATTGTTTTCCTTTTCATTAGAATGTGTTCCTGTTGTTGTTGTTGTTATATTTAAATTATTAAACTGTTCTTATCTCAACCCATGAGTTTTCTTACTTTTACTTTTCAGATTCTCTCCCCTATCCCACCGGGGGGGAGGGTGAGTGAGAAGCTGTGTGGTGCTTCATTGCCGGCTGGGGCTAAACCACAGCAACATGTGTATTATGAGAAACAGTGACATCAGCAAAATGGCACAACTTGGTTTAAGTCTCCGTGTGCCTTTAAGAAGCTTGCAGAGTACTTTCCACCTTTGCTTTGGAGACATCATTGACTCTCTCAGAGCTATTTCCTTTTTCCACTTTCTTATCTTAAGACATTCATTTATTACATACTAATGCAATAATTTGATGAATTGCATATTACAGAAGTAGTAATGAGTAGAAACCTCATCATATAGCCTCAAAACTTTACTGATCTGTAGCTGGGAACAGAAGGAATATAAAATTGGACACAGGCAATGCTTGTATTCCTTCAAGCACAGGTTAGATACATAGCTTATTTCCTCATATACCTCAAATAGCTTAAAGCTATCCTATACTTAACTCCTGTACTTCACTGCTAGCATAATTATGCTGACAGGAGAAGATATACTGAAATTTTCCCCATGCCCTCCTGCACTGTTCTCTCTACAGAGGAAAAATGAATACCGTCTAAGGTTTTCAGAGCAAATCTTCAGAAGCACGTGAAAGCATGTGTTGACTGGTCTGTGATGCCAGAGTTGTTCAAATCAGCTGGAGAATATCTGGGAATCAGATCCCACATCAATTACAGGTTACTTGCTATTGAGCAGCACCAAGAGAAGTATCCTTTGAAGAGATTTGAGTGGGTCTTGAAAGAAAAGGTATAAATCCCTAACTCTTTTAAGGATTCAGAGATAAATACTTTAAATCTACAAGGTGCCAGTTTTAAGACACAACTGCCTTCCCAGAATTTTATGCATAATAACTAGATGCTGACTGGTATGAACTCCATTTTGCTCTCCCATCTTACTTGGGGCTGTGGATTCCACCAGGGATCAACTTCAATGCTCAAGGTTACCAAGCCAAAACTGTTTTGTACAATCCATACATTCTGAACACAAAGAAAAGAAAGTTGTACAGGAAAAACTCCCACAACAGTGTTTAGGAGAAAGTCTGTGATCATTGAAAGTGAATAGGAAAATAATAAACAAGATTCCAAATGTAGGTAGGGGTGCAATTTTACAAAAGCTTTAAAATGAAGCTTCAAATTCCTATACAAACAAGAAGTAGGGGAATTATTTAAATTAGGTCATGATGTAACCTATGTAAATCTGAGTAGAAGAGAACTGCTGGGATGATTACTCATTGAAATAAATCATGATTTCATCCAGTAAAGCAAATTACAGGAATCCAGACCTGATACTTACGAGATACAAGCCAGGCGTAACAAGCCTGAAGAAATACCAAGGATTTATTTCTTTTACTAACAAGAATATACAGTTGTGACACTTCTCTCTTCATAGTTATAAAGTACTTCCTAAGAAAACATTCTTTTTTAGTACTGTAACAATGGACATGCCCCATTTCACACGTTCACATAATCTAGAGGAATAAATAATGCAGAACCAAGCCAGTAATTGACTGAAGAAAAAAGAAAAGGCAAAGCAAAATCATAAAGATTCCAGCATGATACCAATGAAAGTGTTTGGGGTCAGGTCTCTCCTGGTGCGGGAGCTAAAGTCATTGATCTGTTTTACTCTGTGGGGCACTTTGGTGTTGTCTCTGGTTGAACTTAATGAAGGAGTCGAACTGTGTGATCAAGTGCAAGATAAGAAGATCAACTCGTAAACAGAAACCCAATATATTTTCCTTTCTTTTGACTGTCAGTTAGATTATTTTTTACCTTGCACTGTGGTGTAATTAATAAAATTAAAACACAGATTTTTTTTTTCTTTTCTTTACTTAACTTATTCATTTTTTCATATGAAAGAGGCCAAGAAATAGGTCAAGGTATATTTTAACTGTATGCAATACTGAGGGAAAACCAGGAATCCAGATGTTCTGTTAGTCATGGATATTAGGGCTCCTGAGACAAATCACATGGACTCTAGGATCCTAAATGTTAGCCACGCTGCACTCTTGGGTGAAGTTGAATCACTTGTTCTTTCATTTTCTCGCCTCCAACTTCCTCCTTCTGTATCTTTTTTCCTCTTTTCCTTCTTTTCCTTATCTGTTTCTCTGTGGAAATCTTTCTTAAAATAAAACCTCTATCTTACACTTTTATCATTAACAAAAAAAGTCTGTGCATCCTAACCTCTTGCTTTTGTCGTCATTTTAAGCTATATGCCAGTTTACCCAAGCTATGTCTTTTTCTATTACTCTAAATATGCTAATATAGACAAACATGTAAATAGACTAAAATATTGAATGCTATCATTTGAAGACAAAAAAGATTTCAAAAGAAAACATAAAACTATAGAAAAGTACAGGTTAATTTGATGATAGGTATTCCTTGGTGGTTACCTGTGAAGATATTCAGTGTAGAAAGCTCATTCAGTTTTCTGACTTTTTAAAATACTTCCTGGTTGTCCTCTCTGAGTATCTTAGAATGTATTAACTTTGGTGCCATGAAAGTAAAAAAAAATTGCTTAAACTATGCCACCTTCACAAAATTAAATCTGGTACATGTGGTACATTACAACATTCAACTAAAAATATTTCAATTTAATATAGTTTTATTTATTTGCTTATACTTCATCATTGGTCAACAGAGCAGATAAATGATCTTCAGAACTGTCTTCATTCGTGACAAAATATTTCTGGTATATGAGTCTAGCTTTATCAGGAATTGCTTAGGTTTGTATACATACAACATTAAGCTTAATTTTCATGGAAATTACTGTTGCTTCTATAAATTCTCTTTGATTTTATGTTTTTAAACTCTAGTTATGATGAGTCGTTCATTAGTTAGAGAGAAAGCCTATCCATGTTATGTTGCTATTATACATTATTTCCATTTAATACATATGTTTCAGTAACAGCCAGTGGTACCATCAGTCATAGGTCTATCATTTGGAAAAGGTTATAACAATGCAAGTCAAATGCATGCAATTGTGGTATGAAATTTAGAAGTAAATATTTCCTTTTTATGACAATATTTGAATTATTCTATCTTTAAAATTTAAATTTATAAAGAGACAGATAAAATTATAATGTAATCTATCAACCTATTTATGGCATTTATCCCAATAAGAAAAACTCTATGGTGTGCTACTGATTCTCAATGGCTCCTTTTTTTTTTATAAAGCAGTTAGTATTATAGAAGTTATCAGGAGATAAGATTAACTAAAAGAGGAAGTGCATCTTAAAAAAATAATCTTACGATGAAAAAAGTAAAAGTTAACATTTCAGTCTTGATCATGTTAATGTAGACAAATAATTTAGTGAGCACAAGAATTCACTGAATCACTTTCAAAGGTGATATTCAATGTGTACCACAGTCCAGATTTAACAAAATTATTCTATTTATTTTTTCTATCTTTTTCAAGTAATTTCTATTTCAGTGGAAGTTATCCAAAACTTGCCTGGAAACTACTGGTGAATCCCCACAGTCAGCACTTGTATCATCTTCCTAACAAGGAATAAAGCCTTTCTTCTGTTTCAAACATTAATAGAAAGAGTAACTGTGTGACTGGGAACAGTTTTAGTTTTAAAGCTAGTGTCATAGTAAGTTAAAGAATGATAAACCAGTATGCTGAACTACTCATATTAAAAGTTACTTAGCTGAGACAGATTTTTACAATGATTGGAATTTCTTTTTTTTTTTCTTTTCTGATATTGTCATCCAGAATCTCTGTTTACGGGTGTGACACTGAATTCTTTAACAGTGAGTTTCCACTCAGAAATGATTCCATACTTGTTCTTTTGCTGCAGAAGTTTTCCTTATGGAAGTGTTAATGGAGTTCAGGAAAACTGCCAAGAATTACCTTTAAGTTTCAAGGTCACCTTTCCTGTGTGGAATAACTAGAATGGCTCAAAGCCCCTGGGACACTACAAACAATTTTGCTAGCATTGTTGGCTGTTTACCAAAACAGAGCATTTGTTTTCTATACCCAGAACTTTCCCAATAACAAATTATTTTCAGCTACGGCTTTTCATCAACACCACAGAAAGAAATTAAAATATAAAGCTGTTTGTTATTGAATATGTCTATGGCCATACAGATCACCTCGAAGCATAGCCACCTTAAGGCAAGTACTTAGTGAACTGTACCAAAATTACTGTGACTAGTGAACTAGATTTCCCTCTTGTTCACTGATTCCTCAGGATACAGTCCCTGTAAGCCCTGCTCTTATCAGCAATCATGTTTGATTGCAGATTTCAAGCCTTCAAAAATAGATAGATGGGTGAGATAGATAGACAAAGAAACAAGGAAGTCTAAAACTATCTTTTTGAAGACCTTGGACTTGTATGTAAACAGTTCCAACATGCAGATTAAAATAGGATATTTTTTTAAAGTCTTGCTGGATATGCTCCAAGGCATTCTTCTCATGCATGACGTGGTCTGGGGCATAGGTCTGCGTGAACAGCACCCTATCTACACACATCCAAGGTCATTTGCTTTCCACCTCAACAATGAGCATGTAGCCGCCGACTTTTCCTCAAAATGACAATGATGTCATGATAGCTGGTTTAAAGAAGATATTATTGCCTCATCCTTTGAAGTGGTTTATAAGCTGGGGAGATGGAGCTTTCTTTCTCCCTTTCACACAGATACACGCACACAGGCACAGACATACATCAGTATCTGTTAATTTAAACTTCTGAACAGAATTTGAATTGAAGCTAAAATCTAAGTCCAGCATCCCAAATTTCAGGAAAATGATGAGCTACAGAAGGACCTGGTGTTTCAGTGCTGGTACCAACATGACTTTTTAAATCCTGCAGAAGGATGTTCTATCTGCCTAATTTAAGCACTTAAACTTAAGCAAACTAGATTTTCTTGTGAATGCTTGAAAGGAATCTAATGATATATCTATCAATATTTAGGGAACTGAGATAACTTTCTTTGCAGGAATGTTTTACTAGACACCTACAGTTTGAGTTTAAGTTGGATACCTATGTTAGATTGGATCATATCATGGCTTTTTTTTTCCAAGGTGAGGTGCGCAGAAATCAGGAAACAATTCTGCAGCAAGATTTGTAATGCATCTGTCTAAGCAGCTGGTTGTTTACATGAAACAAATGTTGAACAAAAGAATATCATAGAGAATCAGTCTACATCATCTCTGTCAAGAGACCTGTTTCTGTCAACTGTTGACTTTTTTTTGACAGGAAGTTGCTGCCTTTTTTTTCTCAAGACTACAGAATAAAAAGTGCTTGTGAACAAGGACATATTTTTAACACAGATATTTAGACAGAGTGCTGAGAATGAAAACCTTCTAGAGCTGTTCCTCTGATACCCTGTCATTCTGCCACCTGAGAATGACAGTCTGATAGTATTCAGCAAGAGGCAAGGAAATTTCACTTTGAAAACATCAGCATCTCTTGTACATCTGTTAATTAAAACAATCTGCCAGTGTTCCTCTTAGGCATGCAATGAATCAATGCTAAGCTAATGTGACACATTTTCACTGCTGCTGTAATAGAATTGAAAGTAACACATTTATTCATCAGGTGGCACCGATCTACACTTCCTTGTCTGATGAGGGCGTTTGATAGTCACACTATCACCATCTGGCCTAGGTGTGCTGTACTGAAGATTTTCAACCTGTTTCAGTGAAGTTATAAAACAGCACAAGGACCACAAGTTTCTGCTGGACAAATGAAACACTATTTGTGCCTTGGGTTTCGTTAACAGTATTTTTGCTATATATTGCTACAGAACTGGAGAGCAACTTGTTCTTGCTGCTAACTGGCATTTTGGGAGGTTGCCAGCCTGCTATGGATGATGCTTGCACAGATTTCACATACTGAATTCTATCTGAAGGAGCAACGAAATTCCACCAGCAGGTGGAAAACACCTCAAAACCATGAAACCAGTGTCAGCAGAGTACTGTTGCAGGGCAAACTTGTGTTAGTTTGCAAATGCTAATGCAGAAGAGCATTAATGCAGATAGACAAGCAGCTGTATCCAATTTCATTACCTAACCTGCAGGAAGACAAGATACAACTTCAATGTCATTTTTACTCTGTGGATAGTCTAATGTCAAAGGCACAAGAAAGATATTGCTTCTGCCTTTCTTATCTATAACCATTTTACATTGTTATTCTTCTGACCTCTCTTTTTGACCTAATTAGGCTAAAATCTTTCAACTATACAGTGTAGCTTATAAAGCATTAAATTGACAATTTCTATAAAGCATCCTAATGTTCACTGAAAAGTCTAGGAAAGCCTATGAGTCACTCAGTCCTTGTTTGCACAGACCTTTTGCCTGACGTTGAAGATCTAAGAGGAGATTGTTCTGTGTTTGTGCAGCACCCAGCATCTTTTGACCATGTAAATTACTGGGGCTCCTAGATGACACTTAGGCCAATGCTGTATGATTAATGAAGAGGAACAGGCTCCACTAAACTAGTAACTCTTTGTAAACACTGGAGACGAGGGTGGTGATACGAATCTGCCTCTGTGCAAAAAAATTCTGACAATGGATTTTCAGAGTCCACAGAAGAAAAAAAAAGTGTCTAGCCATGAATTTAACATTTCATTGCAATGCCTCTTAAATAAAAATAAATAAATAAAGGTTACAGATAGCCTGCTGTTCTAGTTCCACAGTTTAAAATGGATTGTTTTTCTTTAATGTCTTCTCTGATATCTGTGCCTATTGCAAAGCATAAATCTGAAGCAGCATGTTTTTAAACTAGTCAGCATGCGTAGTGTGCTCTGAAACAATCATCCTTCACTTCGAACAGCTCAGCTCAGTCAGTGCATCTCAGGCTGCTGCTTTTAAAGGAATGCAGACAGCGTCTTTTCCTTGAAACGAAGTGATATAAAAATTTGTGTGAGTAATTCTTCAATATCTAGCCAGACTTTTTTAGAAAAATAACACCCTTAGAAAGTAAAGCTAATCCTCTTAAGAGATTTTACCTTTTACAAACTTCAAACATAATTTGCTTTCTATTGTTAACAGAAGTGCGAGAACACTTTGCTTATTCTTACATCTAGAAGGAATACTCTATAATATCATAGATTGTTGTGCATGTGTCATAAAGGATATCACTGCTTTGCACAAAAATATAATGTAACTTTTACTCAAGGTGGATTTATAAAAATAGCGTAAATGTTGACTGTGAAAGAGACAAAAGAAAAGAAGTCAATTCCCAGAATATCTTTGCAAAACGACCTCATAGAGTGAAGTCTTGGAAGCTCGTAAACAATGAATCAGAACTAGCGTTTTGCATGTGATACAGACAGATAAACAAGAAAATAATCCTTACAAGAATTAAATCTTACAATGAAATGTGAAAATACCCATGTTAAAATATTGTAAAAGTTTCAATTTAAAACAACAAGAGCCAGATAACTCAAAACTAAAGATGAAACTTAACTGACTTGGTGGTGCTGGGGTAACTACCTCACAGGACGACTGTTCTTATACAGTGGATATATATATAATATTTGGGATACAGCACAGATGTCCAATGACTTATTCTGGGGATTCAAATGAGAATGTGGTGTGTAAAACATTAACTTAGAGATTTACATCCCTAATTTGAAATTGTGTGATTTACTACCCTTGAGGTTAATGATATGACTTCTGTTATTTCCTCATGGTAACAGTCAGAATCTAAACCATGGCAGTTAAGAAATCACAAGTCTCAGAGTGGTAGCACCCTCTTGCTGAACACCTCATGTAGATTTGCAAACATTTTTAGCATCTCACTTGCCCTCAGTAAGGCTATTAAAACAGTACTTTTTCTAAAACACTACTTAGTTGCATTTAATGAGAGCTCTTTCTATATTTTCTTGTCTAGAAGCTTAATTTGTGTTAGGTAAGCCACAGAAAAAGAGTAAAAACTTGAAAAAGATCAGGAAGTGACATATTTTGAGTTCTCCCTGTTCAATTTTTGGGTATCTATTTCTGAAAATTAGCCTTACTAATTCTATGAGAAATATGAATGGTTTACATTAAAACATAAGTCTCTAAAAATGGTATATCTTTACACTAAGTCCATGTTTCAGATGGGAAACCTGATGTAAGTTTCGATGAGCTACTTGAGCAGCCACAATAAGCGAGGCAAGAAAGGAGAATCATAGAATCATTTGGTTGGAAAAGACCTTTAAGATCATTGAGTCCAACAGAACCTGTCCACTACTAAACCATGTCTCTAAGCAACTCATCTACACATCTTTTAAATACTTCCAGGGATGGTGACTCAACCACTTGCCTGGGTAGCCCGATCCAGTGCCTGATAACCCTTTCAGTGAAGAAATTTTTCCTAATATCCAATCTAAACCTCCCCTGGCACAACTTGAGGCCATTTCCTCTTGCCCTGTCACTTCTTCCTTTGGAGAAAAGACCAACTCTCACCTCGCTACAATGTTCTTTCAGGTAGTTATAAAGGGCAATAAGGTCTCCCTTCAGCTTCCTTTTCTCCAGGTTAAACAACCCCAGTTCCCTCAGCCACTCGTCATAAGACTTGTGCTCCAGACCCCTCACCAGCTTCATTGCCCTTCTCTGGACATGCTCCAGTACTTCAGTTGGGCTAATGATAGAGGAAAACACTACTTGTGCACCTTCACCATTTGTCCCAAGTCCCTGAAGTCCTTCTTAATTGCCCTCAGACTTCTTGTTGAGATTTCATCACTGCCTACTTGGAAGATCAATAATGGATAATAATCCATGGGCCTTGCCAGAGCTGGAAATTTTCTTTCCACATCTTTAACCCGGGCCCCAGATAGGCAGCAGACTTCTCTATGAAATGGGCCTGGAGCACACAAAGTATAAAGTCCTGGGTCTACAATGTAGTTGTTGAATTACTCTCCTAACTTGAGCAATCATTATAGTGCACTACTGAATCTTAAATCAGTGAAAAAACAGATTTCAGTAATTATTTCATCCATCTCAAAAAAATCTAGTGTAATGTAGTTGTAAATAAGCCTAGTAGCAAGTTTGTTATGTTTTTTTTTTAGAAAACTAGAATACATCCTACCAGGACTTTCTGTAAGACAACAGATATTTAGACTATATTTGACACATAACTTTATTCACTGACTAAATAATTCAGTACATATATGACTTTTTATATGATGACTGTAAATTTATATCATTTAATCAGAATCTCAAATGGAGTTAAACAGCTAATTTTCATCAGCAAAATAAAAAAATAAATGTTTTCCATTAAGATACTTGATTCTTTTAGATAACAGAATTTAAACATATTAGATAATTAATATTTAACAGATTAATAATTTAATATTTAACATATTAGATAATTAATATTGTTATATTACTAGTATAAAAGTGATAGAAAGAAAAAATAAAAATCTTCTAAATTCAAATTTCAGAATTTTAAAATGACAATTTGTAAATTAATTTCTGTCTCATAGAAGATAGGAAAACATTTCTTTTTGTTGTTGTTGTTCTTTTTATTTCCAAGTCTCAACTTTGTGTGTGCCAGTATCTGCAGAATTACTGACCAGTCTTGCAAAAACTGACATTAATCACTGCTTTGAGAGGTCCTCATCCAGCAAAGCTGGTGAAGGAAAAATATCTTGTCTCCACTTCTCTTAAAGTTCAGAACATTAATCTGTTAATATTTCCTGACTCAGAAGTCCTGTCTTAAAGAAGCTGGGCTTCCTTTTCCACAGTTGTTTTAGAAGAATTACCCAAAACCTAAAGGAAGCACTAGGAAAAATGGCAATATCTAACAATTATACATCTAAGTTTAGGCAGATATCAAAGACTCACTATCTGAGTCTAATACAGTTAATTCTAAAACTCGTTTCTGATATAATTGACATAAATAGCTTCAGATATTTTCTCCCTTAAATTATAAAGGACTGAATAGAAAGCAGAAATTTATATTCTTTTAGATGTTAAAAGATAAATGAGTTGAATCACACCCATACGTTGTTGTTAAGGTGCAATGAAGATTGTAGAAATAAATGTTACCAATTTAAAAGTGAAAATCTGTAGAGTAGTAAAATCACTGATCATTCTAACTCCAGAAAATATATTGAACTCTAATATATCTAAATCCAGGTCATATATTAAGTTTAAAGGAAACCCAAGCACCTTAATCTATCAGAATTTGTAAGTTAAGGAGGCCTGTATATCTAATATTGAATAACAGCCTTCTCCTTTTCCTCCATATGAACAGTTTGAAATACAGTGATCAATGTCATAGATGACATACCTTTTTAATGGAGTGTGATGTTTTGTTAACATATTAACCTATATTATTTTCTCCAAAGTACTATTTCCAGTGCTGAAATGGAAATAGAAGGTTTATTGTTCTCACCTTATACCTGTGCTACTTAGATAAGTGGTTGGCAATGACTTAATAGCTCCTGATCCTTTGAGGAGCTTAACACTTTCTTCCCTCTGGACTTTCTGTAGTTATTTTCGTATGACTATTGTTACAAAAATGTCATCTTTTTCTTTTTTTTCTTTTTCTACACAAATTACCTTTAAATCTACAAAGGAGAGCGCTCTCCTGAAGACCTTCTGCAAGATAAATCACTCTGTTATTCTCCCAGATGCTCAATTACACAGTGAGAACATCTCACCTCTCTTTTGCTGTGTCCCAAACTATGAAGCATTCAGCAGATAGAATCAAGAGGTGAGTCATGCTGAAATCCTAACCATAACCACAAAGGGATCTGCTGAAAGAAGTCAGGTCCAGGTCTTTTGGAACCAAAATGACTCCATTCCCCATCACCATCCTGTGACTTGGGGATTTCAGTCAGCCTGCTTGAGAGCTGGCTCATTGCAGAAGAATGATACCAGGGATCAGCAAGCTCTGAAGACACATGTCCTTTCAAAAGCATGGACATTACCACCTATTTCTTCACTGTGTATATGGATACAGTTCTGTCTGAAGACTCTCACTTCATGCACATACTATACCAGCACTGTTGGAAACTCATAAAAGTGATACATGCAAATAACTGCCTGAAAATTAGGTGACAGCCTTTTGGCTCTAATTTAGTCCCTTGGGGAATCTTCTGCTTCTTTTTTTTGCTTGTTATTCTTGCTGTGGAGTTGCAATATTGCTGTAGTAAGTTTGCTGTGCTCACATCGATTATTTTCTTTTTCTTTTGGAAGGAACATTTCTTTTTCTGATTCTAATATTGAAGATTAAAAGAGAAATTATTCATTGGTATGTGTCCACTTTCTGCACATATCAATACCAGCATCAGCATTTCATATTTTTCTTTCCTAATGAGTTCAAACCATCTTGGTGCCTGACCCAGGCACTTAACTATATGGTGAAAGGCAAATGTTATGCTTCTGTATCTTATTTCAGTGGAATCTTTCTGCCTTTTTGAAAAAGTTTTTTTAAAAAAGTAAGAATAAGATAACATTTTCAAGGCAGTAACTCCAGAAGCACTGAACTAAAATGTTCATGCCGACTCACAAAATGTCAGTTCTTTGAGAATGAAAAGTAAAAGCCCAAAAGTGGTATTGTTGTCCTGTGGGCTTAAAAAGATTTGTGGATTCAACTTCCATAGAAAAAGTTGACAAAAGGTGCAGCTCAGATCTTAATACAAAGGAATGCAGTAAAAATAATAACAAATGAGATACAGAATGCATCATGTTAGCATTTAAGTATTATCAGAAGTATTGAGAGGAACATTTTCAGAACAGAGTGACTTATTGGTATAATACAACTTTCATCATCTTCTTTTGTATCAACTCTTGACTTTATATTCACTAATATTTCCCTTACTATTATCACCAGTAAATAAAATTTATTTTTATAGTAACACATAAGAAAGATCCTAGAGTACTAACCAGCTATAGAGGCAAAGGGATTAAGTGATATGTTTTACTTTCTAGTCTATATTTGAGAAAAAATATATTTGAGAAGGCAGCAAGATGCTTTCTATTTTTATCTCAAGGAAGTGCCGTACAAAGCTGTACTGTTGTGTAAGTAAATCTTCACAATTAAGAGTAACATGCCTACAAAAAAACATAGAAAGAAAAGTTGTGAAGCAAGCAGTATATTACCAATATACTGAGAGAATGGTGTTTTCATGCTTATATCTTCAGTTCCATTGTTGTCATATGCATGATTTCACCACCAAATGCTGATGGTCATTTTCTTTTTCCTCTTCCTTTTTACTTCAATTAAAAATATTATCTTTATTGGGTTCTTTTAATTTTTTTAGTCAGGCCAATTGACCTCATTACACACTTGCTGAATCAGGTTACTGAGTAAATGACATCATGCAGGACAAAAGTTAACAATTGCAATAACTCATCAAAGAGTTGATATTTGCATTTAAAGTAATTTGAAACACAAACCTGAATCATTAACTCTAAGTCAGCAGAGTTAAATCCAGTCTGAATTCCCCCTTTAATTACCTGGATAAATGCATTTGAGTCTTTTCAAGATATGAACATTCATTTACAAATCAAAGAGATTTTTTCTTATTCCTCAGGCAATCCAGCCTTTTGAAGTCCATAGCCGTAAAATCTAGAGTAACAATTAATTGTAACAATATATTATCAATACTACAGAAAATACTAGGTGCTAGAACAGTCCTTACGGTTACCCATCCATTATATACAGACTTAAATCCAATCTTAAATCCTATCCAAATCCTGTTTCATCACATTTTGACTAAGAATTTATTATGATTATTCAGACTTCTCTTCTTTTGCAGAGACCAAGGGAAACCAGCAGCAAAAAGGACCATGGAAAACTTAGTGAAAAGCATTCAGTCAATTAAAACAGGCCCATCTTGGTACTTTTTCAGGTAAAAGCCAGTGCAAAGACTGCTCAGTGTGTACTATTCAGTTAAGCTGTTATATTTGCTGTAATACAGCTCACAACATATATAGTTCACTTGGTAATTAAAAATGTTGAGTACCTGTGAAAACACAATTTTACCTTCCATTTTTCTAAAAGTATTTTATTTATAACTTATTAAAATAAAATGTTGCATCAGCAGAGCTTTGGATGTGAACTTAAATTAATATTTTTTTGGAGTTGTGAACCCCTTTGCTTAGGAAAAAGTTATACTAAATCAAAGATTGCCATCTCACTGTGAGTCCATTATCTTACAAGTTAGAAAAAGTCATGGTGTGTGTCCATTATGATGACTTCTGCTTTTGTAATGCAGCTTCTTCTTCCCCCATATGTGAAGTATGTGAAAATATATAAACTATGTGAATACAGATGATGATGTCTATCAGTTAATTAGGACTAGCTACTGCTTGGTATACACAATGTGAAAAAGAAAAAGTCACTGTTTTGATTATGGCATGATTGGGATATTTCAGAATAGTCTCTTACCTCAAACAGTGTCCTAGCAGGAAAAAGAGAATTACATTTGTAGCAGGAATCATAGAATGATAGAATAGTTTGGGTTGGAAGGGACCTTTAAAGGTCATCTCTTCCAAGCGCCCTGCAATGAGCAGGGACATTTTCCACTGGATCAGGTTGCTCAGAGCCACATCCAACCTGATCATGAATGTTTCCAGGCATGAGACATCTACGATCTCTCTGGGCAGCCTGTTCCAGTGTTTCACTACCCTCATTGTAAAAAATTTTTACCTTAAATCTGGTCCAAATTGTCCTGGTTTCAGCTGGGATAGAGTTAATTTTCTTCACAGTAACTAGCATGGTGCTGTGTTTTGGATTTAGTACCAGAAGAATGTTGATAACACACTGATGTTTTCAGCTGTTGCCAAGTAGTGCTCAGCCTACTCAAGGACTTTTCGAGCTTCTCCTGCTTGGCCAGGTGCATAACAAGCTGGGAGTACAGCACAGCTAGGACAGCTAACCCAAACTGTCCAAAGGGCTATTCCATACCATATAATGTCATGCTCGGGGGGGTTAGTCGGTCGGTCGTTCGCGGGGAGACTGCTCGCGGCTCGGGGACTGATCGCGGCTCAGGACAGGCTGGGCATCGGTCGGCGGGTGGTGAGCAATTGCATTGTGCATCATTCGTTTTGTATATTCTGTATATTCTGTTATCATTCTCATTATTACTATTATTATTATTTTCTCTTATTAAACTGTCTTTATCTCAGCCCTCGGCTCTAACCTTTTATTTTCTTCCCGATTCTCTCCCCCACCCCACTGAGGGAGAGGGGGGGGAGTGAGGGAGCGGCTACATGGTACTTAGTTGCGAGCCGGGTTAAACCACGACACAAATCTATCCTCTTTTAGCCTTGTCCTATCACAACAGTCCCTGCCAAAAAGTTTGTCCCCACCTTTCTTATAAGCCCCCTTTAAGTACTGAAAGGTCGCAGGAAGGTCTCCCCACAGCCTTCTCTTCTCCAGGCTGAACAACCCCAACTCTCTCAGCCTGTCCTCATAAGAAAGGTGCTCCAGCCCTTGAATCATTTCCGTGGCCCTCCTCTGGACCTGCTCCAATAGGTCCACGTCCTTCTTGTGTTAAGGGCTCCAGAGCTGGACGCAACACTGTAAGTGGGGTCTCACCAGAGCAGAGTAGAGGGGCAGAATCCCCTCCCTCGTCCTGCTGGCCACACTGCTTTAGATGCAGCCCAGAATACAATTGGCCTTCTGGACTGTGAGTGCACGTTGCTGGGTCATGTCCTGCTTTTCATCTACTAGTACCTCCACGCCCCTCTCGACAGGCCTGCCCTCAATCCCCCAGGCTGTATTGATACCAGGGATTGCCCCGACCCAGGCGCAGGACCTTGCACTTGCCCTTGTTGAACCTCATGATGTTCACATTGGCCCCCTTCTTGAACTTGTCCAGGTCCCTCTGGATGGCATCCCGTCCCTCAGGTCTGTCAACCGCACCACTCAACTTGGTGTCGTCTGCAAAATGGACGGAAATGGTGTACTGATGTATACACACGGTTCATTCCAGTCATTCACATAGGAATGAAAATGTTCATGTGTGCAAACTTAGTCTTTCTTTATATTTAGGAGATTTTAATGAACTATAACAAATAACATTTCACACTATTCCTTGAATAAGAGATTAAGAGTGCTTCTGTGTAGAAAGCACTTTTTTTTAACCAGTAAAAAGAGGTTTTCAATTCATAGAAGCTAGTAATTGAAGTTTCCACATTTGAGAATATGCTATAAATGTTCCAGTCATTTAAACAAAGCTGAGCAAAATAAATTTCAGCTATTGCTTTTTTATTCTTAAGAAGATTTTACCCACTCCTCTACAAATATTATAAGGAAGATTATAAGGTATACATACCCCATCCCACCACCAGATGTTATTTCATGTTCATGTAGCCAGAGATGAACAGTAGTGACCTAGTCATCTACACTACTACTTATTGATACCAAACAAATAAAGCAGCACATTTGACACTGACAGAAATTGGATTTTTCAGAAGGTCTCTCGGTTTGCCTGGAAACAATCCTGAAGTATAAACACTTTTGCCTGCAGTGTCTCTGGAAATGAAAGTGTCTAGGTAACTGCAATAGGGCTTGGATGCTACTTTCAAATTCTCTATTGATGTGTCATACATATTTGGACTGTTACCTCATCCTTATATTTTTTCTCTTATCCTTCATTAGTTTCATCTTTTTATTCTGTGAACTCTTTAGGGCAGGCGTAGTCCCGTACAAAGTGTAAAAAAAGAGACTTCTTGAGGACTGTTAGGTATAATTGGAATTGGACTGACAACCGGAATAGAAATAAGTAATAAGTAAAGGACTCTTGGGCTGCATCTGCAGGGGCATTACTAGCAGAGATAGACATATGATCATCCAATTCTGCTTGTCCTCGAGTACCATGTCCAGTTCTGGTCCCAACAATTTAAAGAAGATGTAAACCAAATGGAGAGGTCCAAGGGAGGGCCACAAAGATAATCAAAGGGCTGGAGAACCCACCCTATGAGGAAAGACCAAAGAAATTAGGTCTCTTCTCCCTGGAGAAGAGAAAGCTCAAGGAAGACATCATCACAGTATTACAGTACTTAAAGGGTGGCTATGAAAAGGACAGAGACTCTTTCTTCACAAGGAGAAGATGAAGGTCAGTGAGTACAAGTTGCACTGGGAAGGGATTCATCTCAATAGAAGAAAGAAATTTTTTACAGTGAGGACAAAACATGGAACCACTTCCCAGGGACATGGTAAAGTGTACATCACTGGAGGTTTTCAAGAAGTGATTGGACAGGGTGCTAGATAATCTCAGCTAGGCTTCCTTTCCCATTAAATGATGGATGAGATGATATCTTGAGGTCCCTTCCAACCTGGACTGTTCCGTGATTCTAAAAATCAAAAACATGCCTGCTTTTCTTGCTCTCCTTCCTCCATTTTTATTGGCCAGCATTGTCTTGTAATTGTTAATTTCTTATCCTCCATGGCACAACACTGAAGGGATAATAAGGATAATGACAGAAAATAGCATCACCTACCTGCTTAATCATGTAGTGGGGGGCAACATTAGAATTTGTTTTGCAGAAGAGAGCTCATGGTATCCACAAGGGGCAAAAGAAGTTCTTCAAGGTGTGCTATGGTCAACAAGAGTTCATTGCTGTCATAATAGGAATCTTTATCTTTAGTTTTGTTTGCTGGATTCTTGTAATTTCTACAAATGCCATTAATAATGTGTTATTAAAAATATGAATTACACTTCTTCCTCATAATCTTACCAATTAATGTGGATTTTGCTTTTTGTTTGCAATATGCTCTTGTTGAAAACTTCTCGCCTTTTCATGTTTCTAGACTCCAGGAAGATTCAGCGTTATGAGAGAGCACACAAAATGAGCCAAAAGAAATTTTCTGGGCTAGAGAAAAACTTCTGGAGTGGATCTTGACCATTTTTTGACTGTTGTGTATAGGTGAGTTCTTTTTTTAATGGAAAGGGTAGATGATAATGTGGTTTAATTTGTAATCTTAATTAAGACTAAATCTCAGACTCATGTCACAAACCTGAGTTTCTATGGTCAGGAGTTCACAGGCTGTACTCACTAAAAAAAAGCAATAGATACCTTCTGTGGTCATTTCATCCCATTACAATTTGATGGGCAGATGATACCATACCTGCCAGAAAGAGCTATTGCTGTTCATTGTTCAGCAATGTAAAGATACATTGTTTACCATTATTAATTACAATAATATGGTTTTATTATTTATACATTAACACAGAGGTCAGCTGTTACCTCTTTTATTATTACATCAACTTGTCTTCCACAAAAAGACTTTAATTCCAGCCTGGAAAAAGAAAAGAACAGATCGTCTCAAAGTTTTCAGAGGGGTTTTTTTTTGGAACATGAATCCTGAACAAGTAATTTTATGTTTTAGTAAGAAATCCCAATATACTATCCATCAACAGCAATGTTGGCATCTAGCAAGAACTAAGTGAAGTTAGAGATATTTAATCTTTTAAAGATTTGCCGTTGTTTTATATTGAGTACTTCAGAATAGATTATCAGGTGATTGTTCTTTCTGTATCTGTAAGGCAAATATTTGAAGCATAATTTGGCTATTGTTGCAGGAGCGTGGTAGTGCTTTCTGCCACTGGACTATCTCAAAGATATATATTGATCTAAATAATTAAGAATTGCTAGATAGGGTAATATCTTCATTCGTGAATAGGTCTCCTAGTCTGTTGATATCTAATCACTACCAACATCCTGAGATATGGAGAAAATTCTCAGTGAATGTGAAAAAACGTGCAAAAATGAGAAGTGATTTTAAATTATGTCTACCCACCATATCTCTACTGATTGACAGTAGAAATAAAATAAGTGATTTGGTATACTTACTCAGTATTATTAGTATTTATCAGATTGATTTTTGTTATTATTTTTCTTTTTTTTTTAGAAACTTATTAAACATGCCAAATATTCTGCTTTATGGATGAGGTAGAAACTCTAGATTTAAAGTTACATTTCACCAGGCTTGACTAGGAGAGGTTTGTAAGCTAGTTGGAATGAATTATTTATCAGAAGTGCTGGTCTTTGTCCAATTGTTAGAGAAGTAGTCCAGACAACCAATTAATTCCATGTGCCAAACATTCTCATGGCTAAAATTCGGTGGGAGGACTCCCAGCAACAAGAATTCTTTAACTTCTCTTTGCAGATTTCTTCATACATATATTTGGATTTGTCTGTATTTTTTCCCCATCGACCTAAGTCTTCCTTACTGTTTTTTGTCACCTGTTAAGATGAGCTCTTTAATACAAGCCATTTCTTTTGTGGTGCTACAAAAGTGTCTTCTCAAATTATCAAGTCTTGTAAAGATTTGTAGCAGATCAAAAAGGAGAGTAGTCTTTAGATCAGTGAAAATGTGATCTGACAGATGACAGTATGTAAACAGGAACTTGCATGAACTATGTTCTACTCTCAAGTCTGTACAGAACTTGAAACCTGATTGTCAGTCTATCCATGTAATTTTTTTCAATCTTAATTCTGAATATCTGTATTTTCTCATTGTTTTTTAATGCTGAAAGTAAAGTCATGCTGACCTGGCAGAATCCATGCTTACAAAACATATCCTAGCTTCCAAGATATATCCTACTCAGTGTAAATGTTGGTCTTTGAAAGGCCATCACAGTATGTTGGGCTGTCTTGAATTCTATTAGGTTGCCATTAACAATGATACATCATTCTCTAGTTCTGCCGAGTGTTTTAAAGAAGAAAATAATCAAATTTTGTGCTTCAAATTTGGTTTAAAAATGGACATCATTGGATGGTACGGGATGAATTATTGCAGTGTAAGTTTTGCCTGTGTGAGTTAAAAGATTTTGGTGCCCACATTTTTACTGCTAATTGTCTAAGCTCTTTAAAAATAATTTATCAGAAGATATTTAACGAGCATCTGTTTTCTTTTGGGATTTACTTTCATACTGGGGATATTTCTAGCATCTTTTTTTCAGGTTTTGTTGTGTGGGTTATAATACCTATGGATTGCTATGGATACAAACAGTTGGATCAGTCTATTAACCTCCAAAATGCTTAAGAAGCCCTTTAAGGATAAAATCAGGAGGAGGGGGAAAAGAGGAGAAAAATTAAACATATACACATCATGTCTTAAATGTCTTAAAGTGTATTTAATATAATTTTATTATTGATTTTATTCTATTATCTACATTGAATCTTTTAAACATGAACAAAGATATCTGTATACAAATAATTATAGGTACCTGTTAATGAATACAATTTCTGGCACCCCAAGATTTCCTTCAGACTGGAAGTTGGGACACTGAGAAAAGAGTATTCTGTTATAACTTGTGTTTATGGCACTACAAAGTAATCAGCATAAATGTAGAAATATCAGGTTGAAGATTATGTTCTGTGTATTCTGTAAGGTATTACTTACCTGGAAAACATGATAGGAAAGGAAAATGGGATGATGTATAGGCTGAAAACAGATTTGATTTTTCTTCTTTGTGCATATAGTTTCTAGCCCAAGTACAGTGCTGTCTTATGATACTATTCAGACTTAGCATGAAGATATATTCAATAAATGAGAACAGAGATTTAGTGAAGTAATAAAACTGTAATAAGTAGCATGCCATGGGTGATAGCATATTGTACAATCCTTAATTCCCTGCAGCTTGGATTCTACTGCAGAAAGCATTAATATTCTGTAGGACAAAACTGGAGCTACATGATCCAAGGCATCTTCATCAAAGTTCTTCAGCCTGATTCTCAGAGACAAATAGTTTTTTAGCATGAGGGTCATCTATGAAGCCAAAGAAAATAGTACACACCTTCATATCTTTGTAATCCTGGATGTGAAGGTCCCTGTACTATTAAAAAATCCCAAAACCCAAACAGCTTTAAAAAGCTACAGGAGAAAATAAACTGGACAATCAGGACAAGAATTATTGGTAGGAATGGAAACACTAGATATGTTCATGGAGATGGCAGCAGTGGAAAGGGAAAGCTTCCTGTAAGTTATCTTTGAGAATCACTGAGTTTCTAGTAAAAGAGAAGTTCCTTGTGATCGGTGTATGCCCAGGACAGTAGCAGACAATGAGTTGGAGAGATGAACTTGTTACAGACTTACAGCCAGTAGTATGAATCTAGAATATTTAGACTCTTATTAAGACCAGATTGTCTCTAGGTATAACAGCATGAAGGTCCATAAACAGTCATTTCAATGGAAGAAGCTAACAGTGGGAAAGCCAATGCATGTATGCCAAGTAGCAGATTAGAAAGAAGCGGAGAAAAGCCCTAGAGAAAGCTGAAAGAAAACAACTGTGAGTACCAGCATTAAATCAGCAAAGGAAAAAAAAAAACAGAGATTAAATTGACCAAGAACAGAAGCAGAGACAGTAAGAAAAATATTTACAACTATCAATAAAACTGAAAGAAATACCCTACACTCTGAAAAACAGGGAAAACAGAATGGAGCTTTACATGCAGATATTAAACTCAAAAGTACAAATAAAGCAAGAAAAGTCTGTTATGGAGTCCAGCATGGGATTCCTTAAGTTAACAAGAACAGTCCTTATGCAGAGTAACAGAACACTCTGCGTGCCCCAGGGGCTGGCGTGTATGTGACATAAAAACCTCACAGAACCACAGGAGGACTGGAAAGAAAGGAAGAGGGAAGGAAGAAATGAGGGAAGGAAATTAAGAAGGGAAGAAAAGGAAGAGGAGGGAAGGAAGAAAGGAGGGAAGGGGGGAAGAAAGGAAGGAAGAAAGGAAGGAAGGAAGGAAGGAAGGAAGGAGGGAAGGAAGCAAGGGAAGGGGAGAGAGGAAAGAAAGAGAAGGGGGGGGGATGGATTAGAAACAGGAAAGGAGGATGAAAAGGGGAAAAAAGAAGAAAAATAAGAGTAAGCAGAGATTTGTAAGATTCCTTAAGATCTCATGTCTTTGCAAAGATCCCATTTCCTAGAATTATCTTTGGGACTATTTCTAGGTCCAGTGTTTCACTGTGCATCAAGCTGCAGGCTACACAGTTCAATACAAAATTGGAATTACTAAAAAAAAAAAAAGGAACCTCAGGAGACTTAGACCCATTGATGAATACTAAAACAACAGTTAAAGAAACGCATATCATGCCAGAAATATGAAGAATTCCAAAAGAAATTACTAACAACAAAAAATACAGAATTATACTTTCCTTTCTTACAAAGCCAGAGTAATTATCTTCCATCTAGACAGATACAACCAAATGAGTATAATAAATAATTTTGCCATTTTTCAGCAAGTCGTCATGTTCAAAGTTAATGCATCTGCAACAGTTGTTTTTTTATAATAAAAATGAACTAAATGAAATAAACAAATAATGCATTTTTATGCTATGCTTGTCATGCTTAATTTATTTAAATACTGAAATTTAAACTAATTTCCTGATTTTTCATATCCATCTGTCAGATCATCCATCCACTCTTGCACCTTTTGCTGCTATGATATTTGAGCACCTAGCATAAATTGCAGAGAAAATTGATGTAAACCTGTTCTGAGGTGCGCCTAGTTTTAGCTGATTTAAATTCCTGAATCATTAAGCTTACATTTTTTGGTGGGGCTATGAACTGCTCTCTGGAATTCTCACTTTCACCATAATTTTGTACAATGACATCATGCAGGCAGTTACATATTTATAGGAGACTATTCAGTTCTGTTTAAAAAGATACATTTACCTTCTTGTACTTGTTTATCTTAATTTTTTCATATTGTGAATAATGTGCTGTTTAAAATGATAAGACACTTTACAGGTTTAAAAAGACTAAATGAGGAATATTTAGCAAATATATGTAAAATAGCCAACATAGCTGCTGAAAGAATGCAGATAATTTTTCCTACTGAAACTGAGTCTTGCCACTCAGACTTTCATACCTAGAACTTCTTGCTAGACTTGAAATGATTAATTATTAAATATTTTTTAAAAAATCTGTCAAACATACATGTGACAAGCTTGGTTTGGTTGAAGTACAAAGATAGGGGGTAATCAACTGTCAAAGTTGCCCCTTTCCCTTTGTTTGTAATTTTATACCTCAACTCCCAGTGACTCATTAGCTATAGGTTATTGGCTTCTCCCCTTTCCACATCTCTCTTTTTAAGACATCACTATTCTAGCCACTGGTTGTATAAAAAAGTGACCTAACTGTACAGAGAGTGCTATTCAACAGAGCCCAAGAAAAACAAAAGAAGAAAAAGGGAAGAAAAAACCCTATATAAATCCCAGAAGGAAGCTAGTAAGGGGATGTCACTGCCTGAATGGGTCAGGTGGAGCCAGATCAGGGCTAGGTCTAAGTTAGAAAGCTGAAGCAGTCCAACATTTGTATTGCCACAGGGCCAGTTCACAATCACATCATTAGTGTTAATCAGAAGCTGTGCTTTGTCATTATTGTTATTACAAGTACACACCTGGAAGCTAGGGGAAAGCAACAGAATATAACGAAATGAAACTCAACCCTAGGCTGTTATTTAGATCCAATACCTGAGGAAAGCTGGCAAGATTTTATAATATAGAAAGGGGTTTTTTGGAAAAATTGCTTCCCTTTTTCTCCTCCTTGCTGCATGCTAGGCAGTGCCATCCATTAATTACGGATCCCTATGGCAAGACTGCATTCACTGTCAGCAGAGGGAGACATGACCATCTCTACCTACTTGTTTTGAGAGGAGGATAAATAATTGTTTACAGCTTCACACACAGCTCCATCACTCACATTTGTACTGACAGAGGTCTTGTTCCTCATTACCATCCCCTCCATGTATATGTTCTTCCAGTAACAGTCTGGTCCTTAAGTAACAGCTAAAGAAGTAATTTAGCAATCAGTCATATTGCAAATGTAATTTTGGGAAATGATGCGTTTCAAGACATTTTTGAATTATACTTTTTTATTTGTGGAACAAAATTAGACTCTGAGTTACTACTGACTCAGTGAATCCTTTCCTATTACTCCTTCCTGCTATATAGGCTTTTATTATTGTTTTGTATGGACCACATGGGACTAAATTCTAAAATTTATGGATGCCATATTTATAGTACATGTCAGTGGACAAGCATCAGGAAATACCAGTTTTATAGGGGAATTAAATGAGGTTGTTATAACAAAATTTATTGTTTAATCCATGAAAGCTCCATAGACTTCAAAGGTTAGACCACTAAGTAATAAAGATAGAACATCACAATCATAATCTCAATAAGCAGTATAACATAGCTATAAAATAAAAATGGACAGAAAATGAAAAAAAATATATAGGTATGCCTAATATAATTTCCAGTTCTATTAACTTTGCCTATGAATCTGGAATGTGATTACTGAATTATAGGTTGTCAGAAGTGGATTTTAAGGTTTCCTTCCTTCCTTTCCCTTCCATTTCCAGAGACTTAATTTGAAAACACATTCTTAATCTGTATTGTCTTTGCAAAACAGGAGATCCTGTAGACCGTGGAAACAAGAACCACTGTGGCCAAACATGCAGAAAATACAGCCTCACAGCTTCCTGGCAAAATTTATTGTGCTACCAAATAGCCCGTGTATTGTTCTCTATTCACCATAAGACTAGGGCTCTTTAAATGTATGTAAATAGATGTAAAACAGTGACCAAGCCACAAGGGCAATTGGTTGCAAGTAAACACTATGTAACATTAAACACTGCATATACATTCATGTCCCGGATTTTTAAAAACAGTTGCTGGATGAGCCAGCAAACTCCAGTGCTGTACAAAGTTGACTACTTCATTAATAATATGCAGTGTGTTAAGTAGCTAAATCATAAATAAAGATAACGGTGTCCTCCAGGGACATGTGTGCACTGCAGTTGCCTGTAGCTGCATTTACGTTGTATTGCTGATTCACCCTGAGGACACTTTAAGGCCACATTCCCCAGTCACAAATATTGTGTAGCTGCTTGACCATCCAGTTGAGCATGGCAGTGCCCCAGATGGCATAGCAAGGCTTGCCATCTTGAGGGCACCATGCCTTTAAAGGCATCTGTAAGGATAACTCACACAGTGCGCACAATGCATGCTCCTGGCCACCACCATCTCAAGTACCTCAAACCTGCCTCCATGCCTGCCAAGCAGCATGCCCACTGCAAGGTCACTGCACCAGGCTGAGTGGCCAGCATGCCTGAGTGATGTCTGTCAACCTAGAAACAATGTGACAGGTATAGAAGGGACCATGACTAAAAACCATCTGCCTCAACAGCCAGGGATCTGCTGCTGGGGGCATCTTGTGGCCCCTTAAGGACAGCCTTCACACTCTTTTCCATGTAGAAATGGTAGGTTGCAAGAAAGGAATCCAGGTGTAAGATCTGTATGAGATGATTCGTCTAGGGTGCCAATGTAGAGTCAACACCTGGCCAGATTGCAGCATCTGTCAACAGCACATTTTGGAAAGGATTTTAATGCAGTTGTTCTGCTAACAGTAACCCAAAAATAATAAAGAAACAATTTCATACCACAGTAGATTTTAAATGCAGATATACTCACACACATAATATCATGGAAAGTAGAAAAATATGAAAATTACCAGCTCTACTATTTTGGCCAATTACCTGTTACACACCTAATGTGGCTTTAACCTTCACATGCTATATTTCAGCCCTTCTACTTTTGGATACTCCAAAATTTGTAGGAAACTTTGTGTCAGTCCAAGTTGCTTCCCCCAGTCTGTTTTTGGATATCACAGCAACAAGCATGTTGGTGACACACAGTCAAAGGACCTGAACTGCCAGAGGCTGACTACTCCCCCTCAGTGATGCACCCCAAGGCTGCCCAGTCCTGATGCACGTCAAGCCTAGGAGACAGTCTCCCAGAATTACAGCCTTGTTGTGTTCCTCTCAAAATATTCATGAATCGTAGAGAGATATATTCAAATATTTCTTGTGGAGGTATTCAACACACAGTATCTTCATGTTCCAAAAACCATCAAGATTTATATTATGTCTCAGACTGCTTATTATTGAACCTGCTTTTTGTGTTGAATAAATATCAATGTTTACATCAACAGAACTGAGTAGCTTCCTAGTACAGATAGAAAACTGAAATTATTCACAGCATCCTGCATTCTGCAAAATGCATGAAGGCTATGATGAAAAATAATTTAATACAATAAAATAACAGGCCTCTAAATTCCAAGGATTATTAGTGATCTCAGTATTACAAACATAAAACATTTAAGTCATTGCTAGGACTGTATCTTTTATCTGCAATGAAAAACTGTTATTTCCTTTCTGTTGTATTGCCATTGTGATTGTCGTCCCTGTAAGCTATGAGATAATATGGTAACTAGTTAAAGCACTAGTTTTTATAAAATTTCTTATACAGCTACTGTCTGAAAAAAAATATGAGAGGTATCTGGTCATCAAATTCTGTTGAAGTAGTTTAAATACTGTTACTGGGGGAAAATTTAGAAACGATTTAATTTTTAACTAATATGAAAAACAACTATTCGCCTCTTTCACCTTCTTTCAGGACTCAACAGACGGGAAAATTTCTCTGCTATCAGCTCAGGAACTGCTGCAGGAGCAAGTACACCTTCAGGCCACGCAGCATGGATGAGGAGCCATGGAGAAGCTTTCATTTTTAGGTCTTTTTAACTATGTTCATTCACAGCACCTACCAACACCCTGTATCAGCTTATCAGCACCACGATCTCTACCATGGGCTGCTGGGAAAAGAAAAAAAGACAGAATTCTAACTTAAACCAACACAGCATAAGTATGTTTATCTAGTACTTTCTACTCCCAAATTTATCCCGGCATGTTAGCTGCTGATGGGCAATGCTTTTAGTCTGTTCGGAGATTCTGAGCTAGATGTTACTCGTGGTTAGAAAACCTGGAAAAACTGACTTGTTTTCCCTTTATGCATTTACTGTTACAAAATATCAAAAGGCAATCTGTCATACACCATAGAAACAATTAGTTGTGTGAAAAATTATCTTTTTATAGAAAAATATAGCAAACCAACTTACTTCATAATTAAAAAAGTAAAATCTTTGTAATTTTATCTTAAATTTCATGTTTATAAAGTAAATATATTCATAGAATATTTTAGAAAACACATTTTATAGAACATTTATAGAATTATAGAACATATTGCTACCATACACTGAAAATTTGTGTGATCTTGTGTTTCAACTGTCGAGTTACATAGACCCAGGGGCAAAAATTTTATATTGCTGTTCAACTTCAGCCTCAGTTTTCTCAATGCAAAAGCAAGGAGACATTTAATCATCACCTCCAAGGGACAAATAAGCTTCACATCTGTCATCATAATAAAAATCAGACAAATTTATTCTAATATAATCATGTCTTTCCATGTTGGTCTCCAACTGACACTAGAGATAAGCTTAGAAGGAAAAGATGGATGGGTAGAAGAGCACATACATGGAGAAAAATCAAATTAAAGAAAATGTAAGGAAGAAAATTACCTAAAAATGGCAGAAACAGAGAGGGCTAGAACAGACCTCTCAAGAGTATCAACAGAATTGGTTGTAAATTGCATCACAGCTATTTTAATGTACAAGCACTAAACCCTTCTGATTTTAAATTATATCCTTTACCAAAAGCATTCACTGTTTTAATGTCCTAGACATTGAAGTGTTTTGTTAAAATGGAAAATACAAAGCACTTCTAGATATTATTGGAAATTGCCTTGCTAAATCCTCCAAGCTATGTCAAAATATGTTTTGCTTTCCTTCTGTTCATTAACACAACTTAGAGTTTTTACTAGAAATAAAATTTGCTATTCACATATTTTTACAAAAGAGTTTTACTGAGATATATTTTATTGTGCCCAGCATTTTATTTCAGCAAAACACAGGCATGAAGCATTGTAGAACTAATATTGGGCAAGAGAGAGACAGCAAACAATATACAACAGGGTGTTGCTCTCTCCTGGCTTGTGACACAGACTGTAATTCATGATACAAATGTTGCTGATGAGAAAGGCTTGCTAGTTTGCTTAAATAAACTGTCTTATTTTGCTGCTTTAAATTATATAAATCTACTATTTGCCCCAGTAGGTAAATACAAATCTCACCAGGAATCCTCTCGTTCCCCTGCCCTCCTCTACCTCAGTTGATATCCTTGCAGGACCTTTCTAGAAACAAAAAGGAAATACATTCTTTAATTAAATAAATTGATTACATATATTTCATTAGTCGGTGTTCTTTGCAACTTGCCTGCATAGGATGAAGGATTTTTTCATGACACAACAAAGAGAAAAGAATCATGTCTAAAAATACCTTATTGGAACTCACTGATTCAAAAGCAGACTGAAATTTAAGAAATCAGGTTGAAACTTAGCTTGGCCGTAAAAGTGCAGTCTCTGGGGCAGATTCACTTATACCTGCTTTACCTTCAGGATGCTCCTGTTTCACAGACAGGCCAGCACATAGCCACACCTTCTCCATGAACATTAGCCCATGCAGAGGGCGATCCCAGCCTTTATATATCCACTTCCCACTTAGTTCATCACTTAGGGGTAAGTGTGTTATGCCAAAAGCATGGACAGGGTGTTCCACTCTCAAACTCTTCCCAGATGCTGTAGCTTTCAAGCTGTTGTAAACAGATCCAAAGCAAACACAGGTCTGCTCTCAGAAACATGGAGCACCCCTGAATTTAGGAACTATGCCTAACCTGACACTATCTACACCAAACCTGAATTTATTTTTTAGAGTCACAGCTTATAAGTGAAAAGGAGAATCCACAACCAGGTAGGCCTGAGAGGGAAGCCTACATGAACTCTCAGACCCTAGACAAAGAAACATTGGCTCAAAACTGTGAATTACCTCTTAACATCCATGTCTGTACTGGTAGAAGAAGGCATCTGATGATACATAAGTCTTACATCATAGTGCAGAAGGGGTAAAGGGGACAGCTTTTTGACCTAACTTAGTCTCAATTGCAAATCATTTATTTTAAAGAGCAAGTGCCTGAGTGAAGTGTACAGTCTGGAAAGGGCAGAGCTTGCCCCTTCATGAGGAGACCCCTTACATACTCAGTATACCCCTTTCTTCCCCTCTTACTCACTCTACATTATTTTTATAGTTAAATATACAAGGCTTTATACAATTGAAGCTTTTGAGCTCAAAAGTGGTGCCTTTACTCTTCTTTGGGGTGAATTTAGGCAGATCACTTTCTAAGCGTTCACAGGTGTGAGGTTATCTTTCACAAGGAGCTGACACCTGCAGTGCAATTTTAGTCTGTTTTTTAAGGAAATTACTACCCTTTTTTCTCAAAATAATTGTCACAGAAAAGTTACTCATATCAGGAGAGAACTCCTAGAGATGTCAGAAGAACACACTCTCTTTAACAATTGAATACCATTAAATCAACAGATCATGAAACAAAAAGATTAAAATATCCAACTCTATCTTTTCTCAAGATTGTGTCCAAGAACTTAGGTTTTCTGCTCCTCTTTACTCTCCATTTCAGCAATATTTTTTTTCTTAGCTATATAAAAGCATTAGTTACAAATACTGCTTTCTTTTTGCAATTTTTTTGGAGTCCATAATATCATATATCTGTACTGAGTGTTGTATTTGATCAATTATTTTCTGTCTTGTCACTTAAACATGATTGCTTCAGATAAGCAGCACTTAAGGAAAGAGAGTTAAAAACCAGAAATTGTTCATGGAGTTTAGATTTAAGCTCATCGCCCAGCCACACAAATTACAATCTCACTTTGACAACCAAAAATATAGCAACTACCAGCAGCATGTGATGTTTTTGTGTCCTTATCTCTCCAAGTGTGTAGACTTCAGGCCAGTTATTCTGCCATGGGGTGGAAGGGGAGAAGGAAGGAGTCTATAATGTTCATGGACAGCCATGGGGCTGACACACATAGAAGCTCCTCAAAAGCTATTGAAGCTGCTGCAGTCTTCTAAAAGGGAAACACAAAATTGCACCACACTACAAAAATCTAATCATCATCCAAGCAAAGTTTTAAATCAGCAAAGAGAAATTCCTGTCTAGTCTAGCACAAGTGACTGTTTCTGTTTCCCACCTTCTTGGTATCTCAGCCTCCCTACAGTCTGTGTACTTCTGTGTTTGCACCTCCTTCATTTCCGTAAGTTGTTAACTGCCTTTTGTTGAGACGACTGTTTCTAGATATCTGATCTGATGTCAGACAGAGAGGGAACAGAGCCCGGTAGGACTTGCTATTGAAAGACATCCATGTGCGAAGAAAGAGCATCAGAGCTGGCCAAAGGAAACAAAACATTTGGATACAGCATGGCGAATGAGAGCAGCGATACATTCAGTTGTGCCAGTTGCTGAAAGGTCTGTGCGTTAACTACAGCGATATGAGCAGGAGGGTTGCATCTGGCACTGTTGCTGGGAGTACTCTCATCCAACATATATTGTAATGGACATTTGTAATGTTTAATTATATTGACAGGGGATGCACAGAAGGGACAAAGACAGAAGCAGACACATAGCACTGAAATGACTAGTCATTAAAGCCAAAACCATTATTTTGAAACAGCTCATGAATGAGCTATGGACAGAGCAGGATCAGGTAGCTGCAAGCTTCAGAAACTTACCACTTCAGCTGAGAGAAATCACAGCTGGAAAGGTGAGCTGGAGAAAGAAAATGTATTTGTTATTCTGTTTCATGTTAGGCAGTGTTTGCTCAGGATTAATCAATCCCTCATATTTGATCTGAATATTCAAAATATAGTTATGTCCTCCATTTTGAGCTTCCAGACTGGCAGTCCTGTGGTATGGAAATTAACCTATCATAGCCAAAGCCATCTGAGGTGAGTTATTTCTTTCCCCTGATAATTCCAATAGGGTTTTGTTTGGGTTTTTTGCCATATTTTGTTTTCCTCAAATAAGTGCTGGAAAGGGCAGCCTGTCTATAAAAATGTCTGTGGGACTGGGACATTATGGGGGAGTAATAGGGAAGGAGATGACTTAGATGAGTCTGCAGAAGGAAAGAAAGGTGCTCAGTGAACTGTGACTACCCTGGAGTCATCTGCTTGATCATTTACCCACATATCAGTTGTTACAGCTGATGCACTTTAAAAGCTCATTCTCCTTCTAGAGAGAGATTGTGCGAAAGGCTGTGCACTAAGTTGTCCAAAGCAAGAAATGCCAGCTTACAATCTCAATGCTGGTTTGGCCTGTTAAATAAAATTGTCTATCAGATTGGCAAAAGACTGAGGTGAAAAAGATATATACATGCAAAATGGATTGCTCAGACTGAAGAATTACAGCAAACTGACTTGCAGGCTCCTTGTCAGAACATCATACAGTACCAGAAGAAGCTGAAATACCTTTGGAAAAGATGTTTATAGTAATACTTCCAAAAAGTGTTTGATTTATTGATGTTCGTGAGAGTAGAATGTCACTCTTTCGGCAGTGTTGATTGGAAAGTCTCTGAAGAGGTGTTGATGTGGCAATTTCATTTCTACTTTTTCCTGACCACCACTTCCTATAACATTAGGGTTGGGCATATCTGTATTTGAGTTTTGCTCTCTATATCCTATCAGACATCCTGAGTGGACTAGGCTGGGAAAATAAAATATCTTATGAGATTTAGCTAATTTACATAACACCACCTGTTAGAATGGGCTTCTCATTGTTACTCCTTCCTTCCTGAGTTGTTTTCTTTCTTTACTTTATTTCTCCACTTTTCCATCATTCTAATCTGGTCTTCTGGCTAGCAAAATTCTCGTTCAGCTTGTCAAGGAAACTCTACTTTTTGCAACATTATCAAGAACTACATTGTCTTAAGCACTCTGAGCCCACCACACATTTGACAGATCTCATAGTTGATGAGACAGTCCACAAGGCCCTCAATGGTATGATTATGAAACAATTCCCAATGGCTGGTCACAGTTTTCAATAGAAATGACTAATCTAGGAGAGAGAGCCAAATTATCAAGCTTTCTGCCATGGTATCACATACAGTGCCATCTGATTCCTTAAGGCTCTCAGATTTACAGGCTCACTGCATTGGTAGGATGCCTCCATTTCCTACTTGGACATTTTCCTGGTACATCTCTCCTAATCTTCACAGGCTGCCCAGCTGGTAAATGGCCATATTGCCCATTTCCTCAGGCTGCTTGGCTCTTTGAATTTTCCAGCTGCCTCGTCTTCCTGGACACTTACCTTTCTGGGCTACTGAGCTTCCACAGAGACCACCTGTTTAGAGACCCAGCATCCCAGCTGTTCTTACAAGTCAGACTGGAAATTGAAAGGTACAAGAGGAAACAGGACAATCATTTAGTTGATGGACCCAGCTGATAGGGAGACAGGTGACTGCCCCATGAACAGGAAGGCAAGGTCCGTGAAAACCTTTTCAATGGTTTTCATTCATTGCCCACTATTGCATTTGGGTTTGTATACATGAATTTTCTGATGAGACTGAAGTTCTGTTTACCAGCCTGGTAACAGTGTATTTCACTCAGGTCATCCACAGAGATAGCCTTATATAAAGCAGAAAGAATCTGAAGCAGAAGTATAATTCAATAATGGAAAGAGAAACATCTGAAAAAGGAACTTGGTTGAGTTTGCACAGCAATGCGATAGTGTATTGGGTTTGCATGGCAAGTTTTTGGTAGTGGGGTGGCAACAGGGGTGGCTTCTGTCAGAAGATGCTAGAAGTTTCCCCCATGTCTGATAGAGCCAATGCCAGCTGGCTCCAAGATGGACTCGCCACTGGCCAAAGATGAGCCAATCAGCAACAGTGGTAGCACTTCTGTGGTAACATATATAAGAAGAGGGAAAAAACTGGTGTGCAACACCAGCTGGAGGAGAGGAGTGAGAACATGTGAGAGAAACAATTCTGCAGACATCAAGGTCAGTGAAGAAGGAGCAGGAAGAGGAGCTCTAGGCACAAGAGCAGAGATTCCCCTGCAGCCTATGGTGAAGACCACAGTGAGGCAGGCCATACCCCTGCAGCCCGTGGAGGTCCATGGTACAGCAGATATCCAGCTGCAGCCCATGGAGGAGCGCACACCAGAGCAGGTGGATGCACCCAAAGGAGGCTGTGACCCCATGGGAAGCCAATACTGGAGCAGGCTCTTAGCAGGACCTGTGAACACATGGAGAAAGGAGTCCAAGCTGGAGCAGGTTTGCTGACAGGACTTGTGACCCTGTGGGGGACCCACACTGGAGCTGTCTGTTCCTGAAGGACTGCACCCCGTGGAAGGGACCCACGCTGGAAGAGTTAGTGAAGAACTGCAGCCCATGGAAAGGACCCATATGGGAGAAGTTCATGGAGGACTGTCTCCATGGGAGGGACCCCACACCAGAGCAGTAGAAGAGAGTAAAGAGGAAGGAGCAGCAGAGACAACATGTGATGAACTGACCGCAACCCCCATTCCCCATCCCCCTGCATTGCTCAGTGGGAGGAGCTGAGGGGAAGGTGGTTTTAGATTTGAGTTTATTTCTCATTATCCTCTGATATGATTGGTAATAAATTAACTTCTCCAAGCTGAGTCTGGTTTTTGCCCGTGACAGTAATTGGTGAGTATCTCTCCCTGTTGTTACCTTGGCCCACGAGTCTTTCATATTTTCTTTCCCCCATCCAGCTGAGGAGGAGGAGTGACAGAGCAGCTTGGTGGGCACCTGGCATCCAGCCAAGGTCAACCCACCACAATGCATTATGGCATTTCTTTCCTAATACATGCTGAAGTTTTCACAATTCATTATTTTTTAACTTAAATCTAAATTAACTTAATATCTAACAAGAAAAAAAAACTTTTGCAATATATTAGTTATTTCCAAAATTAAAGTGAATTTCCTCCTCCTCTGCATATTCCACTACCAATTTTCAAAAGTTTGCCTCACCCATATACATTTTTGACAGAATAACTAAGGGAGTAGAATATTATCCTCTGTATGGTCCTATATTGATCAGTTATGTGACACCTGACAGCCAGGTTTCACAAATATTAGCAACAGAGTTGTTCCATCCTGTGCAGTCTACTTTGGTCTGATGCCAGGTTTGATCCTTCTGGCACATTTTTTAGTTCTGGTACTCTTTTTTTTCTCCTCCAGGGCCTGCCATCTCACCTCATTGTCGCTTGAGTGTGGTCTCACAACTTCACATCACAATCCAATTCCTTTAACCCAGAAAATTTTATTTTTACTGGTTTAGGCTCCCATTCCAGTCCCAGCCTGCCCTTCACTCCTCTCTTACAGTCCGTCCCACTATTGCACTTCCAAACAGCTTTTTATTTAGTTTCTTTGGTCAAACATTTCAAGTGTGTCCATATATATTTTCTCATGCTCCATGTTACTTTGCTTTCCTTCTACCTAAATTTGCCTCCCCTACTTCCAGTTCATAGTTTTTCTCATCCTTCTCCCCTGATTCCTTGTTTCAGTCCATTTCTCTAGGTATTCTACTTCTCCACATACTTTAACTCTTCATCAAATTTATGTGCCCTGCATATTTATCTTCCTGCCCAGTTTCATTAATGCCTTCTACCATATTCTATCTAGCCAGTTCTGGTCTTCCCACGGTCCAGCATGAACGGCTTTAAGCCATCCTGTCTCTGGGCACTTGATTCCAACCCAGACTCTCCCATCGGTTGCATTTCTACTCATTTTGCCTTTTCTAGGATAGACAAGGCACAGAAAGTTTCAAGATACAAGAAAATCCTACAACAACTGTCTTTCTCTAATCAATCATTCCCCATATTCCTTTAATCTTCTGACTCAAGATGTAGCCCATAGAGCCTCTATGTGCTGTGTTCTGCTATGGGTTCCTGAAATCAATGGCAAGTATTTGCAAACGATTCTGATTGTGTACCAGAGAAGCCGTCTGCGAGCCGTTTTCAAGCCTGGAAGTCTTCTATTGTGCAGGACTAAGGTAAATTTTCTGCTATAAACACTCAAAACTGCAATGTTCTGAACTAAGTTCAAGGAAATCTTCAAAACAGAGCTACTTAGAGTCATGATAGATACTGTCTGAAACAATTGTCTGTCTTATATTATGTCAGTTGTATGTTCTAAAAATCTGTCCTGTATATCAGCATGTAGTTATTTGAGTGAAAGGCAGCATAGAGGAACCAGAGAGACAAAGACAAAACATAAACTAGGTTTAATGTTTACATAGTTAAATCTTTTCCTCAACTGAAAAAAAAAGGAAGTAAACTTTGACAAAAACATCCTTACAGCAAACACAAAACCATATTCTGCATCCAATATTTCTTGCAGAAGCTGTTAAAGCCTGATGCTGAAGAAACAGCATTTTTTCCCATCCAATTTCTATGCAATTAAGGTTCCCGTCACACTTCCTAGGAGAAAGCACCAATATTTTCACATGGTTAACCACACTGGTTTTTGTAGTGAGAATGACAGAAGGTTGTATTAAGTATATGACAGTGGATTTACACTTATTTAGATTGTATCTAATTTTCTTATATGCTATTTATGGTAGTATCTGCATTCAAATCATCTACTTAGAAGTGCTGAATTAATTAAAACACAATAACAAGAAAAAGCAACCTCCAAAACCCCCATGGCACTTGTGCAAAATGACAACAGTTGAATTCATTTTGTTTGCAAGTATCAGTAGTCAGGTGCCTTATGGTTCACTGTTGTTCATTGAAATACTTGTCACATACACTGGAGCTGTCTACCTGATATAAAAACATTTCCTCCAGAGTTCACAAATACTATGCGTGTGACAGTGTAATTTGCAAATGAATGTGTGTTTGTATATATATATGAATTTCATAAAAGATTCTCCCTGTGTCTCTTGACTGACAATGTTTTTGAAAAATGACATGCAACCACTTAAAAAAAACAGTACTGCTTATTTTATCTGAACATTTCACTTTCATGGTGTCACAAACACAAACTAATCTCCCAATGGATAAAAGAGATCTCCTAACTGTGAGGTGTTTGAAGATACTGGTGCAGTGCTGTGTATAGGCCTATATACTTTGTTTTTTCATAAAGGTCAAATATTCCCCACTACATATATTTGTCTAAAGCTGTACACATTTTATTTCATATGTACATTTGGGACCCTAATGGAAACACAGATCTGGAGGTAAAACATAAGCACTAAAGCCGGTAGAAGTATTTTTAGCTCTTGTTTTCAATATGATTTACTGTGAAAGCTGAACCATTTGATGGACTTGAGTTGCTTTTAACAAAAAGTTTCTGGATCTAAGGCAGACTCTTCTGTTGTTTCCAGTGAGGAACAGAGGTGGAAAGAGATATTAAAAACTCTGTCTATTTGATACAGTTCCATTTCCCAAAAATGGTCAGAAAAGGTTGGAGTTTTGTTGTGATACAGAACACAAACAGGTGTTTAAATCCTGAGGACTATGGAATAAAAACCAGCTTGCACAGTCACTTTCTTTTCTTTGGGAAACTGAAAAATTTTTTTGCCTTCACATCCTTTCATTTTCTCTTGTTATTTGTTAACCACACAAGAAACTACTAAATGAGCTGCTGACTAAAACTCAGAGAATTCATGTGTACTACAGACATTTAAGCAAACAGTTAATTTCAAAATTTAAATCAAAATGCATAAAGTGATGGCAAAAATGCATTGTCATCATGGTTTGAGACAGCCTTTATAATTTCAAATTGTAATTAATTCTAACGAAGAACATCTGGGTTGATCAAATAATTTGAAATTATTTAGGACTGGAGCTTAGTGCTAAACATGACAGAATTATGAAATAGGTCATCTAAATGACTCTGCACATAAGATGGTAATTTGAGAAAATTTCCAAGTACATAAATAATTTTAGTACAAAGGTTGAATAAAATCTAAAGCTTTTAGTCTAAACTCCTCTGAACATAAACATTAGGTCTCCATTCATCAGCTGTATCATAAAACTTCTCAAAATGACCACTGTTGCTCTGGAGTTGAGTTTTTAAAAATATTATATGCACGAAACAGACAATGAAACCCCACATGTGGAAAAGTAGACTTTAGATTTGTGTTTATCATCTGATCCATCATTTCCAAATTATGATTTCTCATTACCTTTGAGAAAGAAAGATTTATTAAGAAATGTTGTCTGATAATTTCCAAATCTAAATATTTTGGTTGAAGTTTTGTGCTGGGTTTTTAGATCAAAGGTTGTTTAGACCTCAGGACAAAAATGGTATTGCAAATGCTGTCAATTTTAATGAAGAATATGTATTGGAATGTTTGCTTTGCTTTATCTGCGCATACCTTGCCTTGTGTTTCCATAGTCACATGGTAAAAATAACCTGAACATTGCAAATATTGAGGTTAGCTAATGGAAAGTCTTATCTGAGACAACGGACAATATTTAAATATTATGAGGTTGTGTGTTATGATAATGAAATGAAGCCAAAAGACAAACAGAGATATTGTTCCCCTTACCTCCCTCTATCGCTGTGCCAGATTAGGGAGTGTCAGTAAAGGATGATCACTTCATGATCGTTAAGGACAGCCAAAAGCAGCAATCCAACATTATTACTGCTGAAATTCTTCCTACGAATTATTACATAGTATAATTTGCAAGTTCCTAAACTTCAAACTCAAAAGTTGTGGCACAAGGTGAGCAGAATATGGCAGTGCAGAAGTGAAGAGACTAGAAAGAGATGGGTTATTTACAGGTTTTTTTGGAAAGGGTCATCTTTTGTTAAAAAAGGTCTTACCTTTCAGACATCTTACCCCTTCCTGAACAGAACCAAACCAACTTTGCGCAATTTCACTATTTGTTTACTTTTTCTCACCAGACCTTTTTCACACCCAGACCTTTATCCTCCCATAAAGCTTTAGTGGCTGCAGATATCCAAAGCATTTTCAAAAACAATCATTGTTTTCAACACAGCATATTAATTCTCTCACATGCTGCATCACTAGTGTACAAGATGGAGCGGGGGAGAGGGGGCGGAATGAGGGAGCTTACAACAGACTAAAAACACATGGTACAGTTGTCTGGTTTGGTATGCAAGAACCAGCTAACTGGCAAGGTCTGAAGAAAGTTCAGTAATCCAGGAGTTTGATGTCCTTAATCCTCACCTGCTGTCATAGTTCTGGAGGAGTCAATAGCAGGACAACCTGAAATCAGAGGTGTCAGTGGCAGACCATCAATAATCAACTCTTCAGGAATAATGTCAGTAATAAACTAAGGAGGAATATAGGTACTATTACTCTGGACCAGAGATGCTGTCTGTCTAATCCAATATTATACTGTCACTGGCACTATGCAAAAGACTCCACATGACGTAGACATAAAGTTATATGTTCTCACTATCAGCTTACCATTCTCACAAAATTGTAGGTGTGTTGTGGTTCTCTTCTGCTGCTCAATGTGGGCCTTTAATTTCCTTCTGATAGCTTTTCAAAAAAAGAAAAGAAAAAAATAACAACTTTCAAACTGTCATTCACATTCAGTGGCTACATCTATAAATAAGAATAAATATTAAAGGAAAAGCAAGGCATATCATATTCTCCGATTTTAAAGCCATTATTATGCAACAGGAAAAAAAATATACTACCACCCCTTTGCCAGACATTGGAAGCCATAGATTTGTAGCTTCAGGAAAACTATGCTGATTGTACTTTTCCCCTTCTCCCCTACCTTAGGCATAGCAGTTCTGAGATAAAGAGAATTCTTTGTGTCGCACACCTGGGAATAGCTGTCTTTCAGTGGAATCACTCACCTCTCACTGACATCATCCAAGTGCAGGAAGCATGAAGGAGGCAAGGCTTTTGCCAGTCTTTTTCAGCAAAGGACAGTTTCAGCTTGGGTGAACATTTTGTAGGTCTCTCATTACCAATATTCTTCTCATTACCGACTTCTTCTGCAAGCCTTTCATTCTAATATAGTAATTCAGAGGCAATTATAAAACACAGAACATCATCTTAAATGAGAAATCTACTAGTCAAGATATGAACAAAAAAAAACCCTTAAACCCCAAGACCGAGAACAAAATAGGAATAAATTATTTATAGCTCCTGTCAAAGCCACATTACCTCTGATCCAAATCTGTCCCAGGGCAACTTTGCTTCAAAACTGTAACGAGTAAGAGCCCCAAGGCATTTGGGAGCACAGTGGGGCAGGGAGCAGGGCAGAGCTGTGTCATGGGTGCAGTGTTACTACAACAGGATCTAACCCTAAGGATTCTGCATTCAGTTTCAGTTGCAGAGCTGTTATGATATCAACGTATTGCCCATCACTACTTTAAATATGGTAATAGTGTTTCACTTCTGCTTAGGAGGACTTTCTTTCAAAGCTTCCTGTTTCATCTACCACTTATTTCAGCGACTCATGTTATGACCTGGACTAGAATTTTGAATTAATTTTTTTTCCATAAACCTATTCTACTTACAGGCATTTGATTGTGAAATTCTTAGTGATATCAGTAGTCAAAGGGAAGTTGACAGAAAGAAGCCAGTTGGACAATAAAAGTCAATGAAACTTGTGTTGCTGGGATGACAGGCAGCAGCATAGATTTGAATAATTTTAATAAAAATGTATTGGAAAGTTTTAGGTAGAAGTCTATATCCCTCATGAAGATTTAGGCATTTTAGTTACTCTCTGTCAGCTCTGACTGTATTTCTTATGCACATATCCTCAGCATCATATGACATGCACAAATTCACACTGCAGCTTTAATCTCATCTATATATATGTTTATTTTAGACCTGCTTCAGCAATATGTGTGATTAGACCCCAGACCAGATGAAAATCTGCATATGGTAGCAGTGCTCTACAATACACACACACCTGCTTTCTGCGTGAAGGAGTCATTCTCTCTCGGGGGAATTCTCAATTAATGACTTGCTGCTGAATTACAACATTTTAACAACAGGCTGTAAGGCAAAATGGATGCCCACAAATCTGTTCCTGTAACATCCTTTTTTTTTTTTCTATTTTGTCCTTTGTTTTTCTGTTTCCTTTTTTGTTTTACATCTTATGTATACTTTGGTAGTAGTTTCAATAAAGCCATAGTTTCATCTCATTTTATTGTGTTTTCCATACAAACATCTTCATTTTCTTGGAATTGCTAACACAATGATCTTGTTACAAGTAGGATTTTTAAAGCCACCTTTTAGGTATGCACGTACAGTGCCTAGTGCATACCCTACTACATATTTTTCCACTGTAAATCAATATGTTAAAAGAAGCCACTATATTTTCTCCCATTTTCATTGTATAGCTAAATTGAGAGTTAATGTTCCAAATCAACACAGACTATTAAAATAATCCTTAAGTGGTCATAATAGTAATAATACTGTAGTAAGAAAACAATACAATAGCTGCTAGACTTGGAACTGAAAGCATCCCCCATATCATCAGCTATGTACTTGCACTAATCAGTAAATTTTCATACAAAATGTTAACTCCATTACAGAAGCAATTTTGACAGTAAAGGTTTCTCAGGTCCAGGAAAGAATTGATCAAAACCAGAGTGAGAACAAGAGCTCTGTATTCACTCTCTGAATAGCCAATATTTCAGTGATTACAACGTTCATCTGGGACTTGTTCAAATCCTTGCTCCATAAACTCAGACTAGGATCCAGATGAGCCTCCTCACCAGTTATTCAGGTGTGGTTCTCTGCTTTAAAAGTTCTGGTTTCATCCTAACATTGAATATGAATGTTCTGAGGAAAGGAGGAAGAAAACCCTGATTTTATTGTGCATTGTTGTGTTATGTGGGATAGAAGACAAGGAGTCTCATGGGTAGAATGAACATAAATGTAAATTCCACTTGAAAGAATGTAATGAGATCAAGTCTGTTTCCAATAATCAGTGTTACAAAATTAAGTAATTCCCAAGTCAACTAGTCCTGCATGGCCAAATTTGACCCTGAGTTATAACAGTGTAGCTGAACTGAATGCAGATATGTTACATTGATATCATTAAGTAAAGGTCTGACATATGCAACAAAAACCTATATGCAAAAATTCCACTACACTTTAATGATTGAATGAGATTTTTATGATACCATTTCCATGGCATAATACAGTAAAATCCCTGTCATATCAATATATGTTTTTACTGGTTTAAGCTATCATATAAATCCCCCAAAAGATGCCACAAGCAAATAATCAATAAGGTGGGTTTTTTTTTTTTTTTCCCAGTGTACTGCAAGGTAGCTGATCACCATGTCTCCTTTCACAGGGTCAGGGTTGTGCCCTAGAATATCCTAGAAAACGTTTTTGAAATGCAATAAATATTGCCTTGTAAATATCTACATTCTCCAGCTTTGCTTCATTTTGCCAATTACTGTCATAACAGAAATATTGCTAAAACATGGTTTTCTAAGCACTTGGAGTGATTATAGCAGACAGTACAGATCTTCAAACCCATCCACATCCATCTTGATAAGCACATAAACAGAAGCTTGCTAAATAGCCTATTTTGTCACACATTGTTACACGTATCTGAATGAGAAAGATTTTTGCCTTTTTTTTCCCTTTGCTAAGTCTGATATCCTAAATACCAAACTGGATATAAGTAACCTTTGTAGATACAACACCTTGCTCTTTCATGATCTCATTTCTGACTTTTGCAAGTTATTGATTTTGTGTCATAATGCAATGATGAGCCCCTTCTCTACATGACTGGTTATATCAGAAAATGGTCTAGTGTTTATGCAATGGCTTCTTTGTCCTGGCCTGAAAATTTATTTATGGCTGCACAGTTAAATCATCTCTTTTCCTTCACCTCTCCCTCCTCTTACTGTAGACACAGAAGGAGAGTACGATTGTGCATTCTCATTTGAAGTTGTAACTACCACAACAAAGTCAGTAGCATTCTGTACCTCTGCTCTTTTGTGCTTGCTCTAGTCATTTATACCTTGGTATCTGCACATTCTGAAGATCATGTGCAGGCTTTACAGGACTGAACATTTAATAGCTGACAGAATAGATATAATAAGGTAGCAGATCCAGAGCAGAGGAAAATTAAATACTCCTGAGTTATTTTATTGAAATTTCAGTTCTTCTGAGTTTATAGTTGTAGGCAGGGGTGGAATTTCAAAAATGCAATTTCAGAGTACTTTTATTGAGTTCCTCGCTTGACTACTGAAAGCTGTAATTGTCACAATAAAATCCTGGGATGAGGTGCCAGTATAGCATATTTTATGCCAGTGTAATAAGATATGTTCTACAAATAAACTCTACTAGAATCAGGCAGATTAATCCAGTCCTACCTAATAGCATTTCAGATATTCACAGCAAGCTCTGCATTTATCCAGTAATTTTTTTTATGTGTATTTAATAAACACCATATTTTATGATGAAGAGAGTGCAATATTTTATTCATTGGATTTTGATTCCCATATAATTGGGAAGGCATTGATTCCTCAAGCAGAAAGAAACTACTTAATAAAATGCAGCTGATTCTCTTCAGTTAAGTACATCACAAACAATGTTTCCCCCATAGAGTTCTCTTTGCTTCAGGATGCTGTGAAATAACTCATGGAAGTCTCAGAAAACTGGAAGTTCAAAACCTCACAGAAGGTGCTGAATGAATTGTTGGAGTAGGTTTCTTGATTGTAAGATGCAGGTGGCAGGACCTTGTTTTCTTCTGTCTCTCTGACAGGGAAGAACACATTTTCAGTGCTTAATAATCTAATTGTAACACTTCCTTTGAAGGTGATGGATTTGTGGAAGTTGATTTTTAAGCAGTTATTTAAACAGAAGCTGGACTCCTTCAGACACAAAGAACTCTCATATTTCAGTAGAAAAGGGCAAAGAGGACATGCATAATTAAATGGGAAAATCAAGATTAACGAGTATGACAAAATCCATCCTGATCCATAGGGCTTGTGTTTGCGTCCTACTATCTTTCTTTAAGACAGACACTTCTGGGCACCACTGGTCATTAAAAGATACTGCTGTTACTAGAAATCTGCATGCTTTACATGACTTAACAAGGTGGGAGAAATGAGTGGAGAGCATGAATGCATTCATTTTATCTTTCTGTAGTGTTTGAAAGGTCGCAACTTTTCCAGAATAGTTACAAAATCATGCAAGCAAAGAAGGATGCTGTACATCAGTGAGCATTCTTTAGACTTAGATCAAAGACTTTGAATTTGGATGTGTTAAAATATGCATTGTTTGAATGTACATAGCTTTCATTTTCAAAATTCACAGTTGGAAGATTTGGATTTCACTTTTTTTCAAGGACATTGATAAAGAGACTGAATGGCAGTGGGCCAAGAAAAATAAACTGCATTAACCCATGAGGAAAAAAAAAATCGTTTGATTCAGAAGGTTTTCCATTACCCATACTTTTTGACATGCATAACTTAGCCTGTCTTTACTTCATTTAGTACATATAACATTGATTTTGTATAGTATTATTTTAAACATAAATTACAGAGCTACAAAGCCACATATCTCTCAGGAGATTCTTTTACCAATGCAATTTTCTTTGTCAGCATAGGTTTTAAGTTCAATTCTTAAATAAACTATACTTGAACAAAGTTAATTGGTAATAATGTTATCATTGTATCACTCTTTTGTATTTAGATAAGGGAATGCTGCACAACCCAATAGGAGACTGTGTCCAGGAGTGATGTCAGAGACACTGACCTATTGGTATTTGAATCTTGCAGTTTTTTCCCTATCAATATTGACACAAGGGTTTTTTCCAATCTTCTCTAGATGTTCTTTCATCAAGACTGGTTAAAAAGTAAAAGCAGTGACTCAGAAGGCTCCTTAGGAAACTTTTGAAAAACTTCTGAATTTTTTTTTTTTTTAAATTTAAGCACTTTTCAAATTAGGAGATGATTAAATTTCTCCACAGATATTGCTGAATGGAAACATGTTTTAACTTTGTAGCAGGATGTGTATAATACTGGCAGCAGGAAAATTCGAATTTTTTTTTTTTATATACAATTCCTCAGTTAGAGTCCAATTTTTGCAAATAAATGTAACTGTGTCTCAGACCATCAACACGTTATCCCATTTCCTAAAAATACTTTATTCTCCAGCAATATTCAGGAATTCTTTGCCAAATCAGTAGCACTTGCTGTTCTATAAACACTAAGTATATTTTTGCCTAAAGAAAGGGAGAAAAACAAATCAAAGAAGGAGAAAGCCTCTCTTGATATGAATAACAGCATTCCAAAGAAGTTCCAAATAACAACTGTCTAGTTAGCTAATGGCCCAAAGTCTCCCTTCAGTTCAGCATAACATCCACTCCTCTGAAGTTCTGCTCACTCTTCCAGTGAGCATCCCAGCTAGTCAGAGGCAGTTTTCTGCTGCTGGTCTGTTGCAGTTGAGATGCCCACCATACAGACTGCACAATCTTACACTGGAGATTCCAAAGGAAAATGGAGCCCTTGGTCAGGTCCAGGTGGGTCTGTCTGCTGTGACTGAACCTCTGCTTTCACTCACATCTCAAATTATTTTACCAATGAGTTTAAAGCAGCTTACTCATTCCACAATACATTCTTTACAGTACCCATGGCTTTATTATAAGCATAGTGATATGCACCATTATATATTGAAACCTATTACCAGGTGGATGAGTAAATCTCAGTAGGCAGGATTATAGGTAAACATAACTGTAATGTATGGAAGTGAAGTCAGCTAGTGGTGATCTTTGTGCCTTAGAGAGAGAACAAGATTCAATTATTTTAACTTTTAAAACTATTTTCTTTTTCTGGATTTCTTTCACCTGGAGCGAAATCTAAATTTTGTATTCCTGAATTAGACTGAGAATTTCTCTGGTATCAGAAATTTGCTGGCCATGTGCATGTTTGTAAACCATGATCAGTCTCTTTCTTATGTTTTGCTCAGGCTATGGACAGACACACTGTTGCATGGCACCTATTTATCTTGACAGTCTTATCCTACAGTAATACAAAGTAATGTTTACTGTCTTTCAGGGGAGAAATATGAGAACAAGTTCATGTGTTTATCACCTTAATTTTACTAAATATGTTAAGTTTCTAAACTCTCTAATATTCACTACACAGTGGAAAGGGTGGGAGGTTTCCCAGCTTCTCTCATACTTGTAATTTTTTTCTAATTTTTTTCACAGCTTTCCAAATATATTTGCAAAACCTAAATATTTACCTTGAACTTCTATGTTAAAATACAGATTTCAGTAATGCTGTATAAATAGGTAATGTCCCCATACTAGTTTCATGCAATATGTTCCAGTGTATTTTTGTTCCTTTGAGATCCAGTTCTCATATGTTCCTCTCCTGTCAGCTTTGTTATTTAGACCATACTTTTAAATAAATAAATAAATTTAAAGGATAGGAACATCTTCAGTGACTACAGCTAATGGCAGAATACACATGTCAGGATATTAACCTGAAAATCAACCCAAACAAAAAAATTAATCATATAGCTTTGAACGGCTGAATAGTCACAGGGTAAACACTGACTTCTTTGGGTTTTTTTCTCAGATACTGAAAAGTTGGTGTCATAAAGGAATCTTGACTTTAATCACATTATCTAGCTAGATTTCATTAACACAAGCTAAACACAGAATCTTTTCAGACAATGTTAATGATAGTATTTCTCCAGAGAAGAACAATTTTAGCATCTACTGTGAAGAGAATGCTATAATGTGTATTCTCACCATCATCCTTACAGACCCCATCTACTCACTGTCTATAGGGTCTCCTGCTCCCACCCAAACACATTGCTCTACAATGTAAAACAAATGTGTGCAGAAAAAATATTTCCTTCACAATGTGATACATTGGATCTATTATCTACCTTACACTTAAACTACATTCTTGACCAGAAATGTAGGCTGTCTACCCAATAAAATACAATACCGGTGATCAAGTTTCCTAACAACACAGAAGATTCTAGGATATAGAGATATTTTCCACATGGGAGTGGTGTTTTGGGTTTTTTTTAAAGACAGCATGTTATGTAAGGCCTCAGAATTTGTGACATCTGCTACTAATGCAGCATATGTTATACTAGGGCTACTTGAGGAGATGTTATATTAGCAACATAATGTTTACTGATTAATAGCAATACATTATGCCTGCTTACTTGCCCTTGCTCACAGGAATTCTGTCAGAAATTTCTACAGTGATTCTACTGTTACAGAAGTTACTGCACTAATTGGGCCATACTTAGCTGCTGTACCAGCTCCTGAAATGCCATTCTATATGAGATCATTATTATATGTTACGTATGATATGCATGGTCTATGCAAACCTGACAACATGGATGATACCACATCTCAGGTTTAACAGAACCTTACTATCCACCCAAGTAGTTTCCAGAGTGACATTTTGACAAAACACCAACAGATACTGTATTTTATCACAAGACTGAGCTGGAGGAAGGAAAGAATCTAAGAAGAAAATTCAGAGATAATATGGGCAGCTTAAGAATAAAAATAGAGCAATCAAATGTCTCTGCTTTGTCATGGAGCTTTGTCATGGAGCTTGCAGAAATAGAAGCATTGTGCCCCACTTGTCAGGTAGAGCCATCCACCTCCCCCACATGTAAGACCCAGACCTCATTCTCAGGAAGGAAGCTGTGATACTTCCAATAGTATGTGATGGAAAACACCATTCAGCCAGCAAATGGACCATCACAGAATCACAGAATCACAGAATCACAGAATGGTAAGGGTTGGAAAGGACCTCTGGAGATCATCTAGTCCAA